>NW_020885104.1:101518-139819 GCF_003945725.1 Corapipo altera
GTGCGGGGCTGTGCGGGTGCGGAGGAGCAGCGGGGGGGAGAAGGGGGGGGCTGTGAGGAGGGGACGGGGTTACGGGCTCGCTGTGGGCGTGGCTTTACTGGGGGCGGAGTTAGAGGGTTGGAGTGGGGGCGGAGCTGTGGCGAGGGGCGGGGTTAGCTGGTCATGTGGGCGGGGCTTGTTCGGGGGCGTGTCCCGTGTTCGGGTGGTCCCATCCTGGGCTGGGTGAGGCTGGGGGTGACTGGGGCGGGGCTGGGGTGGCAGGGGCATGGCCTGTGCCCATGGGGTCCCGTCCCACCCCTGCACGCTCTGTCTGGACATGCCAGGCAGTGCTGGGTATGGCTGGGGTGTGGTCGGGGCAGTGCTGGGTGTGGATCTGGGTGTGGCCGGAGCGTGTCCATGGACCCTATCCCACCCCCCAGGCTCCAGCTGGACATGCCGAGCGGTGCTGGGAGACGGGCACCAGCGCACCGTGCGCAGGGTCGCCTGGTCCCCCTGTGGCTCCTACCTGGCTTCTGCCAGCTTCGATGGCACCACCTGCGTCTGGAAGCGGCAGGAGGATGGATTTGAGGTGAGACCACCCCCCCAGAATCCCCCCAGCCCCCCTGGGGCCCTCCAACCTGTCCCAGCCTTTCCTGTCCCCCTGCAGTGCGTGGCCACCCTCGAGGGGCACGAGAATGAGGTGAAGTCGGTGGCCTGGGCACCCTCGGGGTCCCTGTTGGCCACGTGCAGCCGAGACAAGAGTGTCTGGGTGTGGGAAGGTGAGAAGGGGCTGGGGGTGGCTGGGAAGGACTGGGGGGAGGTGTTCAGGGGCTCAGCCAGACCCCCCCTGACCACTCTGTCCCCCCACAGTGGATGAGGAGGAGGAATATGAGTGTGTGAGTGTCCTCAATGCCCACACACAGGACGTGAAACATGTGGTGTGGCACCCGAGCCAGGAGGTGAGAGAGGGGACCTCCCAGAGTCCCCCCCCCCGCTCCCCCCGCCCCCTTCCAGCCCCTCCTGTGGTCCCATCCAGAGTGATTTAGGGTCACTTTGCCCCCCCACCTGCCTCCCCAGCTCCTGGCCTCTGCCAGCTACGACGACACGGTGCGTCTGTACCGGGAGGAGGAGGACGACTGGGTGTGCTGTGCCACCCTGGAGGGACACGACTCCACCGTCTGGGCCGTGGCCTTTGACAAGGAGGGGGAGCGTCTGGCATCTGTCAGTGATGACAGGACCCTCCGGGTGTGGCGCCGGTACCACCCCGGGAACCAGGAAGGTGAGGGGAGGTGGGGGGGAGAGCTGTGGGGAGGGGAAAGGGGGAGAGAAAAGAGGAAGAGGGAAAAGAAGAGGGAGAGGGGAAAGGGAGGAGAAAGAGGGGAAAAGAGAGGGGAAAGGAGAGGAGAAGAGGTAATGGAGGAAAAGAAAGAGGGTCAAAAGAGAGAAGGAGAGGAAGAGGGAAGGCAGAGGGAAAAGAGGGGGAGGGAAGGGAGAAAGAGAGCATAAGGAAAGGAAATGAGGGAAAGGGGAGGAGAGGGAAAGGGAAGGAAGAGGGAGAAGGAAAGGAGAGAGAGAGGGAAAAGAGAGGGAAAGAGAAAAAGGGGAGGGAAAGGGAACTGAGCTCTCACCTCCCTCCAGGCGTGGCCTGCAGTGGCACCGATCCCACCTGGAAGTGTGTGTGCACCCTCTCAGGGTATCACAGCAGGACCATCTACGACGTGTCCTGGTGAGGGGCAGGTATTGGGGGCACCCCAAAACAGGGCCCTGTCCCCTCCTGGTGACAGCCACGACCCCTCCAGGTGCCACCTCATTGGGGCCCTGTCCCTTCCAGATGCCACCTCCCCAGGTTCCATCCCCTCTGTGTCCCCCCCAGGTGCCACCTGACAGGTGCCCTGGCCACAGCCTGTGGTGACGACGCCATCCGGGTGTTCGAGGAGAGCCCCACGTCGGAGGAGGCCCAGCCCACCTTCAGCCTCACCGCCCACGTGCCCCGGGCACACTCCCAGGACGTCAACGGGGTGGCCTGGAACCCCAAGGAGCCAGGACTCCTGGCGTCCTGCAGCGATGACGGGGACATCGCCTTCTGGAAGTACCAGCGCCCCGAGGGCTGCTGAGGGGACAGACCCCCTTGTGTGTCCCCCTGAGCCCACCCTGGCCTGCTCCTCCTTCTCACCTGTGGGAGGCCAGGACAGCTGTGCCAGACTCTGGTTGGATCCAGGATCTGGAGCAGGACTTTCTCCCCTCTCTTCATCCCCCACACCCAATAAATCCATGAGCTCCTGGCCTCTGGATCTTCCTTCCACAAGTGGTTTGGGGGTTACAGTTCTTGGGTTGATGGTTGGACTTGATCCTAAAGTCTCTTCCAACCTTCAGGATTCCATGATCACACACCTGGGATCTTCTTTTCACACTCCTGGAATGCTCAGAGTGACACAAGAGGGTGTGGGTGCTCCATGGACATGGATGAGGTGGCAAGGGGAAGCACTGAGGTGCTGGGATCATCATAGTTTTCCCAGAAATGTCCTAATTAGTGCTGCTAATGAGCTTGTTGAGCCTCAGGGTGAAGGCAGAGCTCAGCGAGTCTGGAGTCACACTTTTTCCCCCCCTCCTCACCCCATCAGCACAGAGTCAGGTCCCGAGATTTATTGCAGTTGCTGTCACGCAGCTCCTGCCTAGAAAACACTGTACAAAGCATCCACACTTTAAAAAACCAAAGGAAAACATGTGGAAAACACATGGAAACAACACAAAGGGAGGGTACACGAGTGCTGTGGAGGTTGGAGGTGGGGGGCTGAGCTCTGGGGGGGATTCTCTGGCCTGGGATCAGTCGGAGTCGCTGTCGCTTTCCGCCTCCTTCACATCTACACTGAACTTGTACTCCTGGTCACAGCCCATGTAGGCATCACTCATGAAGTACAATGTGTAGTTGTGAGTCCCCGTGGCTGGAGCCACAAAATCCAGCTTGACCTGGGTGGGGAGGGGGAGGTGTTGGGATGGCAGCAGGGACAGCAGGGAAGGTGCCCAGTGCCACCCCCGGTGCCACCCCCTACTCACCTTGGCCTTCTGCTGCAGCGTCAGGCGCTTGATGGAGATGAGGCTGTTGGACTTGGAGTCTCCGATCACCACCCACCAGCCCTCCTCACGTTTCTGAGGGGGAGGGAGGAGCAAACAGGTGAGATCTGGGGACAATTCCCCCCCTCCCCAACCTGCCACCCCGGTGTCACCATACCTGAGGGAACAGGGGTGCGATGACAGGCCCTGTGACCTCCTCCTCACGCTCCAGCTGCACCAGCACCACCACAGGCCCCCCACTGCAGGAACAGAACCACAGAATCATGGAATGGTTGGGGTTGGAAGGACCTTAAATTCCACCCAGCTGGAGGGACCCCAAGGCCACCCACCTGCGGATGCTGTCCTTGTCCACCACCTCGTAGGACAGCTCGATGTTGGGGTAGCGGTTGCAGAACCGGGCGACATCGGCGATCTGGGCATCCGAGAGCTGCAGCAGCGCGTTCCTGTCCTCGTCCTCCATCTCCATGATGTCAAACACGCTCTCCACACCCTGCAAGGAAGAATTTTTTCAGCCTGGAGCTTCCCGGCACTCTGAGGGCAGGACCCTGGTGCTCCTCCCACCAGGATTTACCTTGTCCGTGCAGCGCTTGATGTGCTCCGAGGTGAAGTGAGGCAGCTGCTTGAGGTAGGAGTCCTTGGACCACATGGCCTGGGTGACCATCTGGGCCAGCTCCATGGCAGCCAGAGCTGGGCTCAGCCACCCATTGCTGGACAGCACGTCCACGCAGGCCTGGATCAGCCGGATTGCCTGGACATGGGGGACAGGAACAGGTTAAGGGGTGGAGACGGTGACACGGGGAGTTGGGTTGGTGTGCCCAGGGTTTGGTAGCGGAGGGGCTACAGGGTCGGATTCAGTGAGAAACTGCCAGAAGTTTGCCCCATGTCCAGCAGAGCCAATTCCAGCAGACCCAGGACGGACCCACCACTGGCCAAAGCTGAGCCCAGCAGGAATGACAGTTACACCTTCTGGGATAATATGTTTAAGGAAAAAGTTATGGCACAGATGGAACTGGGTGCAGGAAGGAGCAGAGTGAGAACACGTGAGAGGAGCAGCCCTGCAGAGCAGCAGGAGCAACATGGTATGAACTGACTGTGACTCCCATTCCCATCTCTGGAGGTAGGAGGGAGAGCCTGGGAAGGAGGGAGGAGAAAGTGTTTTTTGAAGACTTATTTAACTTTTCATTATCCTGCTCTGATTTGGTTGGTAATAAATTCAATTCCTATCCCCAGTTCGAGTCTGTTTTGCCCACGGTGGTGATTAATGAGGGATCTCTCCCTGTCCTTATCACAATTCATGGACCTTTCCCTATATTTTTTCTCCCCTGTCCAGTTGTGGAGGGCAGTGACAGAGTGATTTTGCTGGGTCCCCCAGCCCCACCTTGCTGAGGATTTCCTCGGTGTCCGACTGCAGCTCCGCACTCAGCTGCATCCGGGACAGGTGGGCCTGGAGCAGCAGGTTGGTCTTGACATGGGGATCATTGAATTTGGGGTTGGTCAACTTGTGGGGGACCTTTTGGGACAGCTGTGGGAAGAAATGATTAACCCATCAGTGCTTTACCCCGAAAACATGGACAATTCCATCCCTGGGGTGATGCAGAGAAACCACCTTTTGGAATCACAGCATTAATTAGGATGGGAAAGAGCTCTGAGATCACAGAATTGCAGAATTAATTAGGTTGGAAGAGACCTCCAAGGTCACTGAGTCCAACCTATGACCAATCCCCACCTTGTCACCCAACCCAGAGCACTGAGAGCCATGTCCAGTCGTTCAGAACTTCCCCCCCTGAGCCTCACCTGGCGCAGCAGGTTGTCCTCGTGGTGCCGGATGGGGATGTTCTCGTACTCAGCGGCGTTGGAGATGATCTCAATGAGCCCTCTCACCTTGGTCTTGGCATTAAGGGACATGCTGAAGAGCTCTGGGGAAGGGAGGAGTGGAGACAGCATGAAAACACTGATTTTTTTCAGAGAAAAGAGGCAAAAGGATGGAGTTTTACACACCCACAGCACCTTCTCTGTCACCTGCGGCACTGGATCAGGGACAGAGGGCAGGTGTGGTGCCTGTCCCTGGGGAGCCCTCACCTATGGTGGTGTAGTTGATGTAGTAGTAAGCAGCAATCATGCCCAGGTTCAGAGGAGCCACATCCATCTCATCTTCGATGCTGATGCACTTGGACTGCTCCAGGTCGCTCAGGGTCTGCTCCACCAGCTCGGAGAGGTGATCTGAAAGGTGCCTGTGGGACACACCTGTGGGTACAGCAGAGCTCAGAGACTTTCCAGGAAGGGCAAAAAAAGCTGCAGAGCCCACAGGCAGAGGGTCCCTGATACCCTCAGCCCTCTCTGCCCACCTTGCAGGTTGTAGTAGTTGGGGTTCTGGGTCATCCTGCGGTACAGGAAAGTCCACGTGAGATAATCCACCGCATCCTGCTTGTTCTCGATGGTCTTGGTGACGATCTCAGCGTTGAAGTGGTCGTGCATGCAGTGATCCAGGTGGGATTCCACTGGCAGGGGCTCGTACAGGAACTTCTTGAAGAAATCCTACAGCCAGGGCAGGAGGGAAGGGGTAAATAAACCTCCAAAATCCCAGAGTGACTCCCAGGTCGCAGTGCTCTTGGGAGCGTTTGGGTCATCTCCACGGCTCTGAGTGACGGTTATCCATCAGCTGGGAGAGAAACATCTGCCTCCACACCCTAGGAAGATATTTGAAGGCCAGGAACATGCTCCAGCCCTCACCCACCTTCTTGGACCCCTGGCACATGATGACACAACGGCCCTCGTCGTCCTGCAGCGGGCGGTTGGCGTGGCCCACCATCTGCAGCACATCGTAGATGGGGTAATCCACATACCTGGGCAGGGACAGAGGGTGAGCAGAGCTCCAAGGAGAGCTCCCGGGGATCCCCTTGGGCAGGAATGAGGCCCTGTGGGATTGGGGGGCTCCACTCACGCATGGATCTTGCCGTTGTAGTACTGGGTGTCCATGATGATCACCAGGTGGGCCGCGATGTTCATGCCCCAGCACAGGCTGCGGGAGGCCACCATCACCTGGACTGCGCCTGGAAGGGGCACAGGGAGGGTGCTCAGCATTTTTGCAGGGCACTGGAATTGGGGGGGAGAGAGATCTGTGGGGTTCCACGCTCCCCAGAGGGGTCTGGGAATACAGGGAGGTGCAGGAAAGGTGGGGGGTGATGTTTAATACGGTAGATTTTTTGGATGTGAGAGGCAGAGGATCATGGAATCATGGAATGGTTAGGGTTGGAAGGGACCTTAAAGATCTTCCTGTTCCACCCCCTGCCATGGGCAGGGACATCTTCCATTATCCCAGGTTGCTCCAAGCCCTGTGCAACCTGACCTTGAACACTTCCAGGGATCCAGGGGCAGCCACAGCTGCTCTGGGAATTCCATTCCAGCCCCTCCCCATCCTCACAGGGAAGAATTCCTTCCTAATATCCCATCTAACCCTGCCCTCTGTCAGTGGGAAGCCATTCCTCCTTGTCCTGTCCTTCCAGGCCATTGTCCAAAGTCCCTCTCCAGCTCCTGGAGCCCCTTTAGTCTCTGGAAGGGGCTCTCAGGTCTCTGTTAGAAGTGCCACAAAGCTTGGACAAGATGTCATCTCCAGTCTCAAGACTTTGGGCACTGTTGAGCTCCAAGGAAAAGGGTTCCAGGCCCTGTCCCCACCCCACCCCTTACCAGAGCTGAAGAGCTGCTCCACCACACGTCGTTCCATGGCCGTGAGCCCCTCGTGCAGGTACCCAACCCCGTTCACCAGTGTCTCCTTCAGGGTGTTGTCGTTCAGCTTGTCCAAGTACGGCACCAGGTCCTTCTCTGCGCAGTGCAGGAACCTGCCCAGGAACCATGGAATGGTTTGGGTTGGAAAAATCCAGTAAGATCATCGAGTCCAACTGTTCCCCCAGTGCTGCCCAGGCCACCACTGACCATGTTCACAAGTGCCATCAGGGATAGGGACTTCACTCCTGTGCCAGGGCTGGACAGCCCTTTCCATGAAGGAATTTCCCAATATCCAACCTGACCTTCCCCTGGCACAGCTTGAGGCCGTTTCTCCTTGTCCTGTCCCTTGTTCCCTGGGAGCAGAGCCCGACCCCCCCAGTTCCCCACTCCTGTCAGGGAGTTGCAGAGAGTGAGAAGGTCCCCCCTGAACCTCATTTTCTCCAGGCAGAGCCCCCCCAGCTCCCTCAGCCGCTTCCCCAGCTCCATCCTCTTCCCTGGACACACTCCAGCCCCTTGCTGGGGTGTGAGTCCCCCCGTGATGTCCCCCCAGGTGCCCATGTTCCCCCCAGCCCCGTGTCCACACCTCTGGCGCTGCACATCCGAGGCACAGGTGGTGAGGATGTTGATGGCCGTGAGCCGGGTCTGTTTGCGGGAGGGCACGAAGACAATGACGGGTTTTTTGGGCGAGTGCTTCATGACAGCGTGGTACACAGGCTTGGCCATGGACAGCAGCCGCGTCTGCGTGTGGCTGATGTTGAAGCCCTGCCCAGGGAGAGTCACCAAACCAGTTATATTTTCTTTAAAAATACAGATATTGTATTATAATCACACTATAGTCACATTATAAAATGTATTAATAGTCTTGTGCCAGCTGCCTTAATTACCTGCATCAGTGATTAGTTAATGTGGACTAGGAGACATCTTAATTTTGGGAACAAGGGTTGTGTCAGAGTAAAGAGGGCAATAATAATTGCAATAATATATAACAATGCAATATAATAAAATAATAACTTATATTTTAATTTATTAATTAATTTATAAACCCCAATAATTCAGTGTCCTTTCACTCTAATCTATCCCAAAAGGATTACTAACAAGAATCAATGAAACAAGAATTAACAATAACAGGAACTAACAACAATCCCAAGGGATTATTAACAAGAATTAACAACAATCCCAAGGCACCATTCCCCTCCGGGGCAGGAGGTACACAGGTGCCATTCCCAGCCCTACCTGGATGTGCAGCTCCAGGGGCACGGGGCGCACGTTAGGGTGGAAGTTGAAGGTGGAGGTGGCACTGCAGCCCAGCCAGTGGGCCACGTCCTTGGCGTTGGACAGGGACGAGCTGAGGGCCACGATGCGGATCGGCCGCTCGATCTGAGAGGAGATGTAGCGCATCCGGGAGCAGATCACCTCCAGCACGGGCTGTGGGGACACACCTTGGAGTGGGAATGGGGACATGGAGAGCTCCCTGCTGGGGGACAGGTGGGAGATTCCAGGGGATGCCCCTCCTGAGCTTCCCAAGGGATACAGCTCTCCTATGCCAGCCCACGGGAGAATTCCCGGCTGGGGAAGTTGAGCTGAGACTGGATACAGCATCAATCCACCCCATTCCCAGCAAGGAAAGCTGATTGGACCTGGATACTGGATCAATCCACCCCATTCCCAGCAGGAAAAGCTGATCCAGACTGGACACAGCACCAGTCCACCCACGATGAGGGACATCCCCCAAGGAGAAGCACTTTCTCCTCTCCCCAGCTCACCCCATTTTCCCCCCCAATCAGGTGCACTTCATCCACGATGAACAGGTTCACGTTCTGGACATTCTTCCTCTGCTTCCAGCGGCGGGACAGGATGTCCCACTTCTCCGGGGTGCTGATGATGATGTTCCCTTTTCCCAGCAGCTTCAGGTCGGTGCTGGTTTCCCCCGTCAGCAGAACCACCTTCTTGTTGAGGCGCTCCTGGAACTTCTCGTACCAGTCCATGAAAACCTGCCAACGAATGAGAAAGATGCTGCTGTTACCCTCAAATTCCTACCAAATTCCTGATGCAGGCTGGCAGTGGGATAGTGCCTCTGCTCCCTCAGGGAGGACACAAGAATCAGATAACTCCGGAGTTATCCCAAGGGTTGTGGCAGCAAAGAAGGGATGAGGAAAATGAAACAGGGGATGAGGATGGAAATCAAAGCTGAGATAAGGCCCCAGGTATTCCCAGGATGTTGGACCCACCTGCTCTGCCAGGGCCTCCATGGGAGTGATGTACACACAGCGTCCCTCGGAATTCTGGAGCAACATCCTCAGGATGGCAAACTCGGCACAGATGGTTTTCCCACTCCCCGTGGGGGCTCCCACAAACACGTTGTCGTCGCTGTTGTAAACCGTGTTGAACACTGGGGACACAGGGACAACCAGTTCAGTGAAGATCCCCATGGATTTCTGGGAACGGGATGGGAAAACATGGTCTGGATCCAGCCTACACAAGAGGAGCTCCAGAAAAGGCTGTTTAGGGAGTTTTAGCCTAGGATTCACTGAGCAAAACAGGTTCTAATCTGTAACAGGAGCTCCCAAGTGGGAATTCCCCACTCCAGGCAGGGAAACTCCAAGAGGGAAGCTCCCAGCTTCATCCCTGCAAGCAGCAGAGCTGGAAAAGTTTGGGCACAGCATCCAGGAGCAAACCTGCTGCTTCAGGAATGTGCCAAAGATCCTCTGGAGGAAAATTTTGAGACATCAAACCTTGCAGGCTCCAGGAGGTTGAGGGACACACCATTTGGTATGAAATTCCTGACTTCACACGGATAAATCCCACAAAAACAAGGCTGGATGGGGCTGGGGGGGCAGCTTGAAGGAAGTGAAACACCCACCCTGGGTCTGGATGGGGTTGAAGAAGGGGAACTTGTCCTGGTAGAGGCTCTCGAAGGCGCTGTTCCGCAGGGCCGACACGGGCAGGGGCTGCAGGTCCAGCAGCTCCGTGGGGGGGGGATACTTCTCTGGGAGGATCAGGTGCCGGAAGGAAACGGGCAGCTGGGTCTCACAGGCTGTCACACACACAAAAACACATTTTCACCTTCAAAACCACTCCCATGGCTCCATCTCTACACACAAAAACATATTTTCAACTCCAAAACCCCTTCCACGGCTCCCTCCCTACCCACACAAACATCTTCCCCTACAAACCCACTCCCATAGCTCCACCCCTGGGCTCCTGCTGTCAAGGGGATCCTCCAGTTCTGTTGTCACTTGGATTCCAGGAGGTTTTTCCTCCAGAAAAGCACTCAGAGGGAGGATTATCCAACCCCTGAGCCCCTTGGGGGAAGCACTGGGGTGCTCTGGGGTGAGGGGACTCACAGAGCCAGCGATCGGAGACCACCCGGATGAAGTACTGGGGAGGCAGTGGCTCGAACACAGGCACAAAGAAGGTCACCAGGTGCTCGTCCTGGGCATACTTGGATTTCAGCAGGAAGTACTCGTGGTGCAGAATCACCTCACTGTCCACATCCTCCACCAGGATCCAGAAGGCCTCGGATGAGCCGTGGACCTGTGTAGGGACAGATCTCACCTTCAGGGCACAGCTCAGAGCCCCCAGTTCCAGACAACCAGCAGCTGTCCCACAGCAACCCAGACCCAAAAATGCCCTTTTTCCAGCAAACAGGGTATTTACCCTGATGATTTTCACAAACAAGTCCCCAAAAATGCCCTTTTTTTAAACCAGAGTATTTTCCCTCATGATTTTCACAACTCAGCCCCAAAATTCCCCCTTTTCCCTGCCATCCTGATGATGTTTGGAGGCAGAACTCACCTTCTCATCCCACTGGAAGTCGGGAGCGATGGTGAGCTCCACTTTGAGGGTGGAGCGGGTGATGGGCTGTAAATGCACAGACAGCTCCAGTTTGGGGAACAGATGAACATATTTGTGGATTGTTTTGCCCATTTTGGGCATCCTGATCAGTTCTCCTGCAAGAAAAAGGGGACAGCATGACCACAGTTCCCAAACTGAGGATTCCTCCTCCAGCTGTACCAAGACTCTCACCAGGAACAAGCCCCCCAGTCTCTGCATCAAAACATGGACTCATGGAATGGTTTGGGTTAAAACCAAAACCAAAACCCATCCACTTCAACCCTCTGTCAGGGGCAGAGACACCTTCCACTAGATCAAGTTGCTCCAACCTAGCCTTGGAACACTTCCAGGGATTCAGGGACAGCCACAACCCCTCTGGACAAGCTGTGCCAGTGTCCCACACCCCTTCCCAAAGAAGGGGTGGGAACAGGTAGCCCCTTCCCGTGCCTCAGTACCGATTTCGTTGTGGTTCAAGTCGTACAGTCGCTCAAAGGGGAAATTCTTCTTCTCTATTTTTTTCACCACCTCCTCAGGCAGCTTCTTGAACTGGCGCAGGGGACACATGGATTGCCACCTGCAGGGACACACGGATCAGACACGGGAACCCTGGGAAGCCTGGAAGCAGGACCTCCCCGGACCTCCTCACTCACATGCGCTTGTCGATCATCTTGCAGAGGTTGAGGGTCTTGTCTGTGAGTTGGGCCCAGCCCCGGTTGAGGACGATCTCAAAGATGGCTCTCATGAGCCTCCCGGCCGACTGTGGGCATGGAACAGCTCTGGGTCAGCATATCCCACCCTTCCCTCCTTCCCACCCCAGTTCCTGACCAGCTAAAACTCATGGAATTGTTTGGGCTGGAAGGGCCCTTAAAGCCCATCCAGTCTCACCCCCTGCCATGGGCAGGGACACCTTCCACCATCCCAGGTTGCTCCAAGTCCCATCCAACCCGGCCTTGAACACTTCCAGGGATCCAGGGGCAGCCACTTAATTATTGTGATTCCAAACCGGAGACTCCCACGAAGATCTCATTCCCATCCCGACAGGAATTACACCTTCCCACCGCTCCCAGCTCTGATTTCCAGAGGCATTTTTGAACATAAACTCAATGTCTGAGGTGGAAAAAGTTGTGGGATTAGACAGATCCTAAGGGAACATGCTCGCTCCTCACCTGGGTCACATATACCATGTCAGCCATGAGGGCGAACCCCTCCAGCTTCAGCTGGGAGATAAAGGCCTGCAGGAGCACGTTGATCTGGGAAGGACAAGGAGAGGCTCTCAAGATACATCCTGGGAAAGCTGCTTTTCCTGGTGCCATATTTCCCAGGAAAGCTGCTTTTCCTGGTACCTGATTCCCTCTCTCAGCTCCCCTCTTGGTGCCCAATCCCAGTGGATTGGGATGGACACGGCAGGACAGCAGTGACCAATGGGACTGGCTGTCCTCAACCAGGGACATGGAGCACCTGCGGCTCTTTGAGCATTCCAGACACATCCAGGATGTCCCACAGAGGGAAGGGAGCAGAATTCCTTGCCCAGGGGGGAATTTGCTATCCCAGCTCTCTCCCAAGGATCCCGCTCCCCTCTAGACAGGTGGAGAAGCCCCTCCAGGGCTCACCTTGGCACTGGGCTCCTCAATGCTCTCCTTCACTGGGATGGGAACTCGCTCCAGCAGCTTCTGCAGCTCCAGCTTCTCCTCCTGCAGGAAAACAAGGCAGGAGGGATGAAACGGTCCCTCAGGATCTGTGTCCTGGGGCTGTGCCACCCAGAACAGGCAGAGTTTTCATATTTTCCCCACTTTTCTCTGCCTCGTCTGGACACTTTTCCTGCCTTCACAAAGCTGGGAGGGGGTTGTTCCAGTGGAAAAGGGTCTGGAGTCTTTTGAGGTCCTTCCAAGCAAACATTCCCTAGAGGAGAGCTCAAGCCATGACTCGGGAATGGGGGGAACAGGAGAATTGCAACTCTTGAAGAAATTAAACTCATTAAACCAATTCCAGATGCCCCTTACTAAATAAAATTCTGACAAGATTAGTAATGAATTCTAGAGAAATAATTCCTAAGTTTTTTATCCTGTTTCCTGGGAAACAGGTTCATGTCTGTTTTGCTCATCAGTCTTTTCCTCTCCTAGGAACTTCTGAAGATTCCAATTTCCAGCTTGGAATCATTTGGAAAGAAGTGGAAGATCAATAATACTTCCAAGTATTAAAAATATTTTATATTCTATATATTCTATATTCTGGGTCTCTCATTGCTCCTCTTATTCATAGGAATCTTTTCCTCACAATCATGTCTTTCCTTATTTCTTTAACCTTCTCCCTCACAGGGTGATGCTTCCAAGAAAGGCCTCCGAGAAAAAACAAACATGTTCCTTCCCTGAGCTTTTCCAGCCAGATTTTGGCATTAGAAATGGTTGTGAAATTAGGGATGCACATCCTGAAACTGAGGATGCACTTCCTGAAGTCAGGAATGCACATCCTACGAACAGAGACTGGGATGACAGAGGATGAGAGAACTCGATCAGAAAAGACCTGGATAGAAAACACTGTGGAAAACACTGGGAAAATATGGATCAGCTATTGCAAATAAACATTGCATCCTAGTTCTTTGGGTAAAAAAAGCAGGATTGATCCCATATCCTTCCATCTTTCTCCCTGACCACTCTGGGACCCTCATCTTCTTTTGCTTCTGGTTCTCCTGTAGTTTTGTTGTTGCTGTTGTTTGGTTCCGTACCTCCCTCACGGTGATGTTCCGGAATTCTGAGGACAGGGAGAAGACCCGGAAGAGCTCAATCTCGCTCAGGGTGGGTTTCAGGAGCTGGTTGTAGGTCTGCACGGTCTCGTTGGTGATGTAGTAGTGGCTGGCAATGCGGCCCAGCTCCGTCACCTGGGGGGACAAGGGAGGGACACGGCTCAGATTCCAACTGCTCCTGGCACAGGCTGGATGAGAACAGGGCTACAACAGGGAAAATGGCTACAGGAAAAACTCCTAGGCTGCAAACATCCCAGGAAAGCTGCTTTTCTTGATTCCTGATTTCCCAGGAAAGTTGTTTTTCCTGGTGCCTAATTCCCCTTTCTTGTCTCACTCTCTCTGAAGCAATGGAAATGCAACAGGAATGGGAATCTGCCCAGGAGGCAGCAGCAAACACAAAGTAGGTTTGAGGGCCAGGTGTTATCCCAGGTGTTATCCTGGGGCCAAGTGTTATCCTGTGCCACCTCCCTGGAATCACAGACATGCCCAGCGGCATTCCTTGAGATCCGTGTTTAACTGTATCCCTTCTCCCACCCAGGGGATGCTCTGCTGGCTCCCAGTACCTTCCCCAGGGGCTGCCTCACCTGGAAATTCCCAGTTTTCTTGTCGTACTTCACCAGGTTGTTCTTGTCCAGCATCAGGGCTGCGGTGTGCACCAGATCCAGGCGCCGCTGGTCCAGGAGCGGATCTGCCTTCAGGTCGTCATGGGAGATTCCATAGAGGGTTGGGGAGCGCAGCATCCGGATGTACAAGTAGGTATAGCCCAGCCAGTTCACTGCATCCTGAGGGAACACCAACACCATCCCATGAACACAGCCCTTGGAAATCACAGGTGATGTTCCAGCTCAGAGCCAGATGCTCCAGATCTGACACAGAGCCTGATCCCAGCTCAATCCCACTGGATCACACTAAACCAGAGCATGGAAGCCCAGCAGGACCACCTACAGCTCCTCTCCTGCACCAGAAAAATATTAAGGAATTAAAATCCAAAAAAACACCCATCTTCCACATGCAGATTTTTCCCTGAGTATCCTTTTCCACATGGAAAACTTCACTCTCAGTGAGGGAAGCATCCAGTCTGCATCTGATTCCCCACCCAGTAATTCCCACGGCTCCAAATCTCTTATCTCCTCCCAATTCCCACTGAGTGCCAATCAAGGGCACAAATCCCTCACCTTGGCATTCTGGACATTCCCAAGGACGGTCTCTGCGTTCAGCATGTCTGGGAGCTTTGACACCATCTGGCTCTCGATGGGGAGTTGTTGGTTGAGCAGGGACAGGTAATACTGGAGCTCGCCATGGGATGTGATAAGAATTCCCTCTCCTTTGGTGTCGTACTGGGGTCTCCCAGCACGTCCCAGCATCTGAAAATGGGAAAATGAGGTCAGCAAAACATCAAAGCTTTGGAATTCCATTGTTTTGGTTGGAAAGCACCTCCAAGATCATCAAATTCAACCATCAAACAAGGAATTTCTCCTTGCTGCCATGTCCTGGGGCTTTTCTGCCAGGTTGCTCAGCCTGCTGCTACTTCCAGCTGGCAGGAGACATGGAAATAGCTCAGATGTGTCTGGGCAAGGAATTACAGAGGAATTATTTGTCCAGAACACAGGAACTGTCTGACAGGAAAGAATAGGGAGCGACCGCACGGAGAAGACACAAACAGAGATTTTAAATGTGGGATCTGAGGAAGGGAAAATCCTGCCCCGGGGTCCTGGTGGTTTCTTTGTTCCCAGAAGTTCACCTGGAGGATGTCCAGGGCTCCCAGCTCGGTCCAGCGCCCCTTCTCCGGGCTGTACACCTGAGTCCCCTTGATGATGACGGTGTGGGCAGGAAGGTTCACCCCCCAGGCCAGGGTGGCTGTGGAGACCAGCACCTGCACGGAAAAACAGGGATCAAAGCCAGGCACAAACCTCTTCCCAAGGAAAACATGGATCTAAATGTTGGGCCCAACTCCAGACAAGCACAAAAGGGATAAAGACTGGGAAATGGGACTGTCTTCACAACTGAGCATGGAAGGACAGGTGAACAGAGGGATCTTCACCCAAATTTTCTGAGAAACCAAAAAAAATCCTTCCATTTATCCCATGGCCAGGAAATTTTGGATGAGGTTTTGCCAAAGTGGTATTTGAGGAGGAACCAGTTCTGGGACAGAGCTCTGGCTGAAATCACCTGAAATTCCTGCCCTCTCCCCTCCTGGCCACATGTTTTTACCTATTTTATTCCTACTCTTCAGGAAAATCAGCCAGGTCAAGGGGATAAATCCCTGCCCTCTCTTCTCCTGACCAAATGCAAGTTTGGATCCTATTCTTCAGGAAAGTCAAGGTTGCCTCCAGCAGCAGAGGGGGATGGGGTTGGCTACCCTTGATCCTCAGGATTTTGCCCCAAAAAGGCCATTGGAAAACACAGACTGTGTTTTTTGTGAAGAGCCTGCCCTGGCTAAAGCTGTGACTCCTGGAAGTGCTCCTGGCTCACCTGGATGTGCTTGTCAGCAAACAGATCCTCCACCAGTGTCCGGTCCACGCGCGTCATCCCGGCGTGGTGGATGGCAAAGCCGTAGGGCAGGAGATCCTTCAGCTCCAGGTTCTGTGGCACAAACACAATCAGCTCTGGGATTTCTACCCAGGGAGAAAACAAGGTGGAGCATCCCAGGGGAAAAGCTGTGAATCTGCACCAAACTGGTAGGATGTTTATCATGGAATTATGGAAAAGTCTTCAAAGATCGAGTCCAACCATTCCCCCAGTACTACCAAGGCCACCCCTAACCCATGTCCCCAAGTGCCACATCCCCAGGGATGTTAAATCCCCCCAGGGATGGGGGCTCCACCTCTGTGCCAGGGCTGAATGGCCTGTTCCATGAAGGAATTTCCCCAGTATCCAATCCAGTCTATCCAATCTCACCTTGCACTGCTCAGCTTCCGTCCTCAGGACTTCGGTGGAGGCTGAGCCCTCCCGCAGGAAGAGGCCCAGGGTGTCCTTCTCCAGGCACATGTCCCTGATGGCCCTGGCTGTCTTCCCAGTCTCCTTCCTGGAGTGCACAAACACCAGGACCTGTCAAACAACCAGATGAGACATCACTGAGCAAGGAATCACTGTGGCAGCTCCCGAAAAAGATGTCCAACCCAACCTGCTCCTAGCGCTCAGGGTAAGGAGAGACCTGGAATTAATCCAGATGTGGATGCACATAGAGCTCCTGATTTAATAGGGCAGCACACCAAAATTCCCTCATCCTAAAAGGACTATCCCTACATTAATCAGAGCTGGCACAGAGAAAACTGTGTTCCTTCTCCCCTCATGGACCTCCCCTCTACTGCAGCTTCTCCAGAGCAACAGGAGCTCAAAGGGGATTAAGTGTGTCAGGAATGAAGTCTCCAACCTGGTTCTTCCCAGCATGCTCCATAATCTTCTCATAAACAATCTCATTCATGATCTGGAAGCGTTTGATGGCTTTCTTCTCTGTGATGCCAACATAGGTCTGCTCCAGGGGCACTGGGCGGAAGCTGTGGGGGAAAAAAAACCCAACCCATCAAAGAGAAAATGAGAGAAAAAACCTTCCCACAAAGGTCAAAAGGTATCCAAAGGCATCCTGCTTTTTGGCCAGCTCAACTCCTTTGTGCCTTGATGTACTCAGAGTTCTGATGGCTCTAGCTGAGCCATAAGGACCAGCCACAATCCCTCCTGATTCCTGGAATCCATTTGCTACTCAGGGAGCAAAGAGGGTGCTCTGGGAACTACCATCATCCTAGTTTAGGCTTCCTCCCAGCAGCTCCTGCTGCCCACAGGGGTGGCAGAGCTTCTCTGCCTTCTCCCAGTACCTTCCTGCAGGGATGACCATGCAGGAACACGATTTGGGGGATGTATTTAACTGCTCTAGACCCAAAAATGCTTTTAATGACCCATCAAAGAGCAACTAAACATGTGCTGAAGGTCTGGTAAGGCCCTGGCACCATCTGACAGATGGACACTCTATGCTGCTGAAGGAGGGAGGTGTAAGTCCAGCTGGAAAAGCTTTCCAAGGTACCTGTTATCAAAGTAGAACAAGCCTTTGGCTGGGTCCACCCTCAGGAACGTGGCCACGTCCTCGTAGTTGGGCAGGGTGGCACTGAGGCCAACCAGCCTCACATCCTCCTGGGTCATCTCGATGTTCCGGATGGCTCTGGCCACCAGGGACTCCAGGACGGGGCCACGGTCATCGTGCAGGAGGTGGATCTCATCCTGCACAGAGGGAATGGGAACAGAGTTATCCCTGCTCCAAACTGCCTCTTTCATTGAATCGTGGAATGGTTTGGGTTGGAAGGACCTTAAAGCCATCCAGCCCCACCCCCTGCCATGGGCAGGGACACCTTCCACTATCCCAGTTTGCTCCAAGCCCCATCCAATCTGGCCTTGGACACTTCCAGGGATGGGGCAGCCACAGCTGCTCTGGGAATTCCATCCCAGCCCCTCCTCACCCTCCCAGGGAAGGAATGTCCCATCTAACCCTGCCCTCTGGCAGGGGGAAGTCATTTCCCCTCGTCCTGACCCTCCAGGCCCTTTCCAAAACCCCTTCCCCATCTTTCTTAGAAGGCCTCTTTAAGCAGGGAATTATACTTTCAAACCTTTCATCCCAAAAACCTACAAGTGGAGCAACTTGTTGATTCCCAGCCTTGGAAACTTGGGACGCTTCCAGGGATGGGCAATCCACAACCTGTCTGGAAAACCTGATCCATTTTTGGGGTGATTCCTTGGCTTTCGTGGACTGGAGCAGCTCAGCGCAGGGCTCAAAGCCTGAGTGTCTCCAGAACCAAGAGACACCTTCACACACGTTCAGGAACCACAGAGATGGAGGACACAGTGCTCTCCACCCCCCTCCTCCTCCCTGCCGGGGCTCTGGAGGTCCTAGTGCTGCTCACCAGTATGACCAGTCGCACCAGCTGGGTGTAGGTCCTCTCCCCTCCCTTGCGGGTGATGATGTCCCACTTCTCGGGGGTGCACACGATGATCTGGGTCGCGCTGATCTCCTCCTTGCACAGCTGGTGGTCCCCGGTCAGCTCGGCCACGTTGATCCCATATGTGGCCAAGCGCTGGGAGGAAACCACAGAGCAAACATGGACAGTCTCTTCCGTGAAGGAATTTTCACTATATCCAATCTAAACCTCCCCCAGCATAGCTTGAGGCCGTTTCCCCTTGTCACATCCCTCGTTACCTGGGAGCACAGTCTGACTTCCCCCAGCTCCCCCTTCCTGTCAGGGAGTTGCAGAGAGTGAGAAGGTCCCCCCTGAGCCTCCTCTTCTCCAGGCTGAGCCCCCACAGCTCCCTCAGCTGCTCCTGGTGCTCCAGACCGTTCCCCAGCTCTGTCCCCTTCCCTGCACACGCTTCAGCCCCTCAATGTTCTGTCATGAGGAGCCCAAAACTGCTCCCCAAATTCAAAGTGCCTCCCAGCACAGGGCACCCATCCACCCTCACCTATGTTCCAGCATGGGCAGGACCAAACCTGTCCTCACCTTCCCAAAGCTTCCCACCATTTCCTGCACCAAGGACCTCATGGGAGCAATGTAGATGATCTTGAAATCATCCACGTTGATGGTCCCATCCATGTTGATGTGCTTCCCAATCTCCCTCAACATGCACATGAGCGCCACGTTCGTCTTCCCAGCGCCCTGGAAGGTAAGACCACCAAATCCCATCAGATCCCTGGTTTCTTCAGGGGAAAGGGTCTCCCAAAGTCATCATCCTTGTGGGTTCCCCTCACACAGGCCCTGAATCCCAGGATCTCACCGTGGGAGCACACAGCAGCAGGTTCTCATCCGACTCCAGCGCTGCACGGTACAGTTTGCTCTGGATACGGTTCAGGGTCTTAAACCCCTCAAATCCAGCCTGGGCGTATTTGGGCAACTTTTCCACAGAAACCAATTGCTGAAAAGTGGGGAGAAAAATGGGAAAACATTGAGTTCAGCCTTTGTTTCAATCTCAGAGGCTGCAGGGCAGATGTGGGATCTCGAGGACAGCCTGGTGAGCAGCAGCAGGGATGTCTTATTTCCAGATGGGAGGAAAATCCCTGTGCCCTGGGATCATGGAGCAGGTTAAGGAAGGATCAAACAGGGCTCATTAGCAGGCACATGCACTTCAACCAGGCTAAGTTATATCTGACTACACATCAGAAGATCAAACCCCTGCTGTGCTCCTGTGGTGGGACAGATCAGACCACATTGGTGCTTCCAACACGGATCAAAAGCGGGGATTTATCCTAGTTAATCACACAGCTCCAGCCCACACGGGAAGGAGGGAGAAAAAGCAGAGCTGAGGGCTCAGCAGAGCAGCTGGACGGGGCAGAGCAGCCCCAAAACGGAAACCACCGCACAGGATGAACAGCCCACAAGTGGGAAACCAGAAATCAGGAAGCGTCTTCAGACACGTGGAAAAGAAGGGTCTGCAGGGAATGTGAGAGAGAGGAACAGCCACATCAAAGCTGCTGAGTCACAGGAAGTGTCTGTCACGGCATCAGCAACAGCTCAGGGACTCACACAATGGTTTGGGTCAGGAGGGAACTTAAAGGTCATCCTGTTCCAACCCCTGCCATGGGCAGGGACACCTTCCACTATCCCAGGTTGCTCCAACCTGGCCTTGGACGCTTTCAGGGATGGGGTAGCCACAGCCTCTCTGGGAATTCCATCCCAGACCCTCACTCCCTCACAGGGAGGAATTCCTTCCCAATATCCCACACAAATCTCCCTTTTTCCAGTAGGAAGCCATTCCTCCTTGTTCTGTCCCTCCATCCCTTGTCCAGAGCCCCTCTCCAGCTCTCTGGGAGCCCCTTTAGGCACTGGAAGGGCTCCAAGGTGTCCCTCAGTACTAAGTAAGTGAGAACAGACAGGTCACCAACCTCTTCGGCCCCAAAAGGCTTCGGTTTCAGGGCAGGCACATGAACCTCCTCGTAGCCCTTGCGCTGCCGGCGGAAGGATCCATCCGGGAGCTGGCATCGCTTGTTGGCCATGAAGTGACTGCCCTGGGCAAACACCAGATCCTCCAAATCCAGCACCTGTCGTGGAGCCAGTGCCTGGAGACAGATGGGAAAGGGGCACAGGTTAGGGAACAACATTCTCCTGGTGTTTTGACCCTGGGATGAAAGGAAAAGCTACTGCATCCAGCTGGAAAGCGCCTCTGGAGCACATCAGGGCTTGTTCGTGGTATCTTCATGCTCATGTTACTGCAAATACCCTTTTTGCTCTGACTGAGCATGTTTCAGGAAGACTGGGAACAGATCCAAGAGTTTTACCTCTCCTCCTTGGTCCAGATCCATGGTCTCCAGGTCTGTGTCCATGCGGGACTGCCGCACACGCTCCCGGCGGGACCGCTCCTCCTGTGGGGAGAGACCAGGAGTCAGTCCTGGGAACAGCCTGAGCCTCCTCCATGGGCTGCCAGGAGCTCCTGTCACACCCTGCAGGTCCTGTGCCCCCATTCCCTTTGAGCATAGGCATCCACAGAACCAGGAAAAAACATTTGTGGCAGGAAAAACCAGTGCCCTCAAGGCCAGGACATAAATGTGACATCTGGGAGAGCAGAAGAAGGGAAGCCAGCAGCACTTCCCAATCCCAGAGACACCAAATACACAACATAACCAGGGGAGTTTCCAGCCACAAACCAGGAAAGTAGTATTAATCTCATAAAACAACCCCCAAATCAGTTCTGGAAGAGCAAAGGTCAAGCAGGGGTCATCCTGCTCAGCAATAATCAGGTTCAGTGACCCATTCCAGCTCCAGAGAAGCAGAGGTGACAACCAGAGGGGTTGAGCCTCACATGGGGGAGGCCAGAGGTGAAACGGGACACTTGAAGACAGTTCATAAAAGTGGAAGTTGCTGACATGACCCTTTTCCTGGGAAAGTAGAGCCCTGCATACCTCAAAAATAAGAAGTGGTGAAAATATTGTCCTTTCTGAGCAGCATTTCCCACGGACTGGGGGTTCCAGCTCGGTCAGCAGCTCCTCTCTCCCACCCAAACCAACCCAGACAGTCCACAGCCAATCCCCCATCCTGCCCCAGCTTCCCCCCAGCTCACCCGGATCAGATCCTCCTTCTCCGTCTCGTGCAGCTGGTACAGGAACTTGGAGAGCTCGGGATCTGCCTCCATCTTGCCCATGATCCTTTCCTTCTCAGCTTCACTCTGGGCACTGGCCAGCAAAGTGCAGTACAGGACTGGGGGAGACAGGAGTGAGGGTGAGCCAAACAAGGGACAAACACGGGTTCAACCTTCCCAAGGCAACAGTTCAAAAGCCTTGGATTGTGGCAGAATCATGTCAGAAGAGCAGGAGGTGGAGGGGAAGATGAACGTGGAGGTGTGAAGAAGGAGTTGACACTGAGAGTGAAGGTGGAAGTGAAGGTAGTGGAGAAGGTGGAAGGTAAGGGGAGGTAGAGGTGAGGGTGGAAGGAAGAGGAAGGTGATGGCAGAGGGTGATGGTGGAGGTGTGAAGGTGGAGGTGAAGGAAGTGAAGGTGGTGGAGGTGGAGATGAAGGTCACTCACTCATCATCCGGTGCTGCCGCAGGACCTTGATGAAGTCGAAGGTGTTGAAGCCCAGGAGCAGAACCAGCTGGTTCTCACATTCCCGGTCATCACTGGCAGTCTGGGAGAAGAGACACAGAATGACCAGTAATCTCTGTGCCCACAGACCCCGGATCCCTGTCTTCCATGAAACTGAAGGCAAGAGCAGCTCAACAGCAGCAGCAAACAAGGCCAGGTTTGAGCGACTGAGCTTGGAATAACAATCTCACCCTCCCTCTAATTCCCTTTTTTCCCATCAGGTCATGATACCCAAAACATATCAGCAACAGAATTAGGAGGGAAATGGACACCATGGATGCTGATCTCCCAGCAAACACCAACACTAACCCAACCACCTCCCTCTCGAGAGATCCCTGTGAACTAAGACTAAGCCCAGCCTAGTCCAGTCTTGTCCACAACTCAATCTAATGTGAAGAAACCTAAATTTTTGGGGCAATTCCTGCCTTCCAGGCAGATAGACACTTCAAGGCCACTGTGATTCCATAGATCAGGTGTCCACTGACCTTCAGGATCTCCAGCACCTCATCTGCCTTTTTCTGGGACACGATGGCATCATCGTAGAAGCGGCTGAGCTGCCGCTGGAGCCAGAAGGCATCAATGTCTCTGGGGTGCAGATCCTTCTTCTTGGAGCTCATCAGCTCCCCCGATGCCACGAGCTTGGAAAAAGCCCCCAAAAACATTATTTCCCTGTGGCCTTGGTGTGGTGGAGCCAGAATTTGGGGTGTCAGAGGGATGTTCATTCTTGAACACCCATTTTGGCTGCACTCAGAGAACTCCAAGGCTCCTTTCCATCCCCAAAACCCAACAGGATCACCAACCCTGCTCCAGATGATCCCAAGCCCACGTTCCATGTGACTCACGTTGGCTGAGAGGGTGCAACGCACGACAGCCTCATCCCCTTCCATGTCATCGTCCGACGCCTCATCACGGACTTCCCCGTAAATGTCCTCATCCCCTTCCTGCAGAAAGCAGGAATCTGGTAAGTGGCTCTTCCAAACATCAAAGAGCAGTTTTTTGTTGGCAAAAATGACTCATCTGGCAGCTCATTCCCAAGGGGAACAGCCTGACTTGTGCTTTTAGCGGGAACGTGGCGCTGCAGCTCAGGTGAAGCTCCACGTGGTATTTCTACTCTAAACAGGATCTGCCAGTGACTCCTCCAACAATCCCCTATTTATCCCTCTTTTCTCTCAGCCCTTTCCAAAACCAATCCTGGAGAGTGTTTCTGTGCAACACCTCCACCCAGTGCATCCGAATCCCTCTTTTCCATCTTTCAAGTTTCCCCACGAGATCTAAATGTCACCATCTGTCTCCCATCACGCTGAGTCATGGTAAGCCTTGGATTACTAGGATAAGCCACAAATCCTCCCCAGGCTGGGAAGTGGTATCTAAAATAATCCAGGTTCTGCCCGTAAGAGACGTCCCAGTCTGAGCCAACGTCCCCTTTCTGAATGGGACAGAGGGAAATGGGACAAATGGGGTCCCTGTGGAGCCACCTCCAGCCTCATCTCCTACCTCCTCATCAGACTCAAACTGTACGTTCACCCCGTAGGTCTCATCGATGTTGTCGTCTGCAGGGAAGAGGGGAGGGAATTCAGCAGGAAATCTGGGCCACACATGCAAAACTTCCAGACCCATATCCAACCCACATCCACACCTTGGAAACACCAAAATAACGCGGTTTGGGGGCCTGGAAACCACCCCAAAGCATTTCCCTGTGTGCCAACAGCACCAGCCACCCCTCTGCCCGGCCCCACCGCCGGAGAAGCCCCGTACCCATGTTCTGGATCTCCTTGTCCCCCCCATAGTCGGTGATTTTCTTGCCCAGGTTCACCAGGACGTGGTACCGCGTGTCGTCCGTCTGGCCCAGCAGGAGGTCGATCTCCTTCCGACGCTCCTTGTCCCGCAGCTTCTCGTTCTTCAGCACAGCCAGGACCTCATCAGCTGCCCCACAAAGGATGTCCCGGGGCTGGGAAAGGGGTGACAAGCAGGGAATTCAATATGGAAAAAGTCTTGAATCTTTCTGGGCCCCCCGAGTACCAAAGAACCACTTTGGCACAATGAAATCACCATCGAAACATCCCCAAGCTCCAAAGCAGCACCAACAGAGGAAAAAAAAGGGAAGGACAACTTTTCTTGATGCCCAGAGAAGCAGTGGATGCCCCTGGATCCCTGGAAGTGTCCAAGGCCAGGTTGGACAGGCCTTGGAGCAACCTGGCCTAGCAGAAGGTGTCCCTGCCCATGGAACTGGATGGTCCTTAAGGTCCCTGCCGAGGCAAACCACTCCATGTGCTAATTTAGATTGCATATTGGGAAGAAATATTGGATGTCCCTGGGTCCCTGGAAGTGTTCCAGGCCAGGCTGGACGGGACTTCGTCTGTGGAAGGTGTCCCTGCCCATGGCAGGAGGTGGAATGGGATGATCTTGTCCCTCCAAACCAAACCATTCCATATCTCCATGAACCCATGGGATGACAGGGATAGATTAAGCAATCCAAGGGCTGGATCTCCCTAGCCCAGGCTGTGATCCCAGCCTCACCTGGTCCCCCAGGGCTGCCTGGATGAAGCTCAGCAGGACCTCGTAGGTCTCACGGGTCTCCTTGGTCTTGGGTTTGTAGATGATCCCAACCATCTCATCGATGCCCTCAGACAGCAGAGTGTAGCCCTTCATCTTGTTGATGTCGTGCCTGTCCTCGTCTCTCTTCCTCCTCCTGCGAACAGGAGCAGGAGTGGGACATGGAGTCAGAGCCACAAAGTACCACAAGGCTCCTTAATTTCAAAAATAAAGCGGTAAAACTGATTGATTTTAATTTCTCCCCTTCGATTGTCAGTGACCCCCAAAATCCTGTTTGGGGACAGGAATTTCCATTCCAGGCCCAGCTCCCACTCACTTGGCTCTTCTCTCCTCCTGCATCTGAGGTTTGGTCCTCTGGGCCTTGTCTCCCATGCGGGTCCCCTCGAGCTTCCCCACCAGTGACAGCACCTCCCCTGTAGGCTCGTCCCGGCGCGTGCGATCGATCAGGGACCGGTCAGCTTGGAGCACCAGGTTGGAGTTCTGGGGGATGGAGAACAGGGTCAGGGGGGCTCAGGGAAACCCTGAAATGGGGCTGGGGGGGAGCAAGGAGACCATGGAATGGGGCTCAGGGAGATCAGGATCCTGAAATGGGTCTGAGGGGAACTGGGACGGGTCCCAGAATGAGGCTGAGGGGGGTCAGGAGGTCCCAAAAAAGGGGCTGAGGGGTCTGGAGTGGTCCCTCCATGGGAGGGGGGGGGGCCTGGGGATCCCGAAATGGGTCCCAGCCTGGGGCTGAGGGCGGCCTGGGGGGTCCCAAAGGAGGGACTGTGGTGGGTCAGAGGGTCCCACCGTGGCGCTGAGGGGGATTGACGGTACCGGGGAAAGATTCACGGCACTGGGCCCATACTCACCGCCTTGTACTCATACTGCAGGCTCCGGGCGGTCACGTCCGCCATAGTGGGGCCGAGATGGGGGCCGAGGCCGGGACTAGGGTTAGAACCGGAGCCGGGGCCGGACGAGGCCGCGCCGCCGCCGCGCCGGAACTTCCGGGTCGCGCCGCCGTTTCCGTCTGACCCGGAAAAGCGTCCGCACCACGGGAGCGCAAGGCCGCACCCCCCCACTCTGATTGGTTGGTGCGGGCTACACCCCACCCCCCGGCACTGAGAAATGGCTATGATTGGTTTATCTGCTCGCCCGCCGCGCTGTGACTGGCCAGCAGATGTGTGGGTGGGGCGGAGAGTTTGAAAACGCAGGGGCGGGGCAGGGGCGGGGTCAGATCTCCGTCCACCGCTTCCTATTGGCTGTTCCCGAGTAAGCCACGCCACCTGCTCCTGGCCCCGCCCCTTCCGCGGTGAGGGGACGCGTGAGGGCCTCGCGAGATGCTGCCCACCCTGCCGGCCCCCGCCAGCCCCTCTGCTCCTGTCTGTCCTGCTCCCGCTGCCACGGCCTGGTGCTGTGTGCCCCGTGGGTGCCCCACGCGTGCCGCGGACGCTGCGCCCTCGTTATCTCTGCCCCGCTAATTAGTGGAGCAGTACCAATGCCAGTGCCTGGAGTGGTGCCCGCCGGCCATGCCAGCCTGGCCCTGCCCCAGCGGGGACATCACCACGGGGGTTTTGAGGCCCCTCGGTGACACGGCACCTTCCCCCTCCAGTTCCTGGGGGTCACCCAGCTGTGCCACCACATCCACAGTGCCCACCTGGAGCTCATCGTCCTTCTCTCCTCCCTCACCCTTGCCCAGGCAGGTACTCCAGGAAAGTATCCTAGGCAGGGACCCTGTAAAGGTATCCTGGGCAGGGATCCTGGGCAAAAACCACAGGCAGGATTCCTGGGCAGGGATCCTGGGAAAGCATCCTGGGCAGGTACCCAGGCAAGGACCCTGGGCAGGTAAACTGGGCCGGTATCCAGGAAAAGTACCCTGGGCATGGACCCCGGGCAGGATTACTGGGCAGGTGTCCCAGTCAGGTCCCAGCCGGGCCAAACCCACCCATGCCCACAGTGCTGTATCCAGTGGGATGCCATTGGCCCGTGCCACCCGTGGGAGGGTGGCAGGAGCTGCCAGGGCCCCGTGCCAGGGCCGGGAGGCGGCTGCTCTAATTCCTTTATTCCAGCTGGTTGTGCAGACACAAAGCAGGCATGACCCAGCTGCTGGCACTGTCCCCTCGCCACGGGCACCAGGGGCACCAGGGCTGGGGATGGCACCGGGAGTGGCACCAGGACCATGGCACCAGGGATGGCACTGGGGCCACAGCAGCACTGGGGGTGGCACTGAGCCAACTGTTTCCCATGCAATCCAACCCGATCTGACCCGATCCAAACCTGGCTGAGCAAAGCCAGGTTAAACTGAGCCAAGCCCAGCCAAGCTGAGCTGAGCTGAGCTGACTGGTTCCAATCTGATCCAACTGGTTGTGATCAGACCTCAGCTGAGCTGAGTAGAGCTTAGCTGAACCAAGCTGGGCTGAGCCAAGTGGTTCCAAACAGACACGACTGGTTCTGATCTGATCCAACAGGTTCTGATCCCACCGGGCCATGATGGGGGTGCTGTGGGAGCTGGGCTGAACCAATGGGTTCCAATAGAACCCAACTGGTTCTGATCCGATCTGATCTGAGCTGATTGGTCCTGGATCCGAAACGAACCGAGCTGAGTTGGGCTGAGCCAACTGGTTCCAATACGGCCTGACTGGTTCTGATCCGATCCCACCGGAGCGGTTCCGATCCCACCCGAGCGGTTCCGATCTGACCCGACCCGACCCGACCCGCGCCCCCTCCGCGGGGCTCCGCACGTGACGTCACTGCGGGGGCGTGTCCCCGCGGAGCCGCGCGGCGCGCACCCGCCGCCGCCCCTCACGGCCGCTCCCGCCTCAGCCGGGCCCCCCCGGGCCGTCCTCCCCCCCCCTCACCGCCCCTCACGGCCGCTCCCGCCTCGGCCGGGCCCCCCCGGGCCGTCCTTCCCCCACCTCACCGCCCCTCGCAGCCGCCGCCGCCTCCCGCGCCCCCCCGAAGCCCCCCGGGCCCCCCGCCCCTCACGGCCGCTCCCGCCGCCCCCCTGGACCCCCCCGGAGCCGCCATCGCGCCCCGAGGTGAGTGCGGGCCCCCCCCCCGCCGGCCCGGCCCCCCCGCCCCGCCCCGGTATTGTTGTGGCGGAGCCGCGGGGGCGGAGGGAGGAGGGGGAGGCGCTTTGTTCCGCCCGGTACCGGCCATCGGCACCGGCTCCCCCTGCTCGTGGGGGGACCGGGACCCCCCGTCGGTAATGGGGACGTCCCTTCTGCCGGGAGCCGTCGGTGCAACGGGAACCGCCCCCCCCCCCCAGTACCGGCAACTGGTGTGCGGGAGGGGCCCTGACCCGCGGGTGCCGTGGGGAACCCCGGGATGGGAGCATCGTGGCTGGCGCTGCAAATAGGGACCCCCCAGTCTGGGATGGGACCCCCGGGTGGCACTGTCGTGGAGACCCCCCTGGGATGGGACCATTGTGGAGACTCCTTGGGTTGGCACTGTCACAGGGACCCCCTACCCAGGATGAGACCCCACCCGGGATGGCGCCGCTGTGAGATCGTGGGACACGAGACTCCCTGTGGGATCCCCAGGTGTACAGCACCAAAACTGGGGACCCCGGGGACCCCGTCCTGCCTGTTGCACTCTGATGGTGCCTGTCCCCACTTTGGGCACCCTGGCTGTGCCCCTGGCACCCCAGCTTTGCCTGTTGCACCCTGACTGTACCTGTGGCACCCCAGCTATGCCCATTGCACACCAACTGTTCCCATGGCACCCTGGCCATGACCAGGGCACCCCAGCTTTGCCTGTTGTACCCAGCCATGCCTGTGGCACCCCAGCTTTGCCCATGGCACCCTGGCATGCTCAGGGCACCCCTGTTTTGCCCATGGCACCCCAGCTGTGCATGTGGCACCCTGGCCATGACTGTGGTCTGTGGGACCTTTACTGTGCTTTTGTCTCCAGAGCCAAGCCCACTGTACCCTAGATATGCCCGTGGCACCCCAGTTTTGCCTGTTGTACCCCAGCCATGTCCCTGGCACCCCAGACTCTGCCCATGCCCATGCTGCTGTGACCATGCCTGTTGCACCTCATCTTTGCCTATGGCGTTCCAGATTTGCCTGTTGTACCCTGACCATGCCTGTGGCACCCCAGAGTTGCCCATGGCACCCCAACTGTGCTCACAGCACCCTGGGCATGCCTGTGGCACCCGAGCTTTGCCTGTGGCATCCCGACTGTGCCCATGTCCTGGCCCTGCCCAGGGCATCCCATCTTTGCCCATGGCACCCTGTCCACCCCCGTTACACCCTGTCCATGCCCGTGGCACCTCAGTTGTGCCCATGACACCCCAGCTTTGCCCATGGCAGCCCATCTTTGCCTGTTGCCCCCCAGCTGTGCCTGTGGCACCCTCAGCCCTCCGCCCTGCCGGGGTGTCCCCCATTCCCACGCCTGTTCCCGGCCTCCCACCCTCCCGGAAATCCTTCCCTGGCGGTGCGGGGGCCCTCCCGGACCCCCCCAACTTCCTGCTTCCCGCCGGGCAGGGCAGAACAATTCCCGGCCGCCGCATCCTGCCCGGCCCGGGGCGCGAGGGGGCACTGCGGGGGCACCCCCAGGACACCAGGCAGGGCCTGGGGGTCCGGGGCAGGACGTGGGGTGGGGAGGGGGAGCGGACGGGACGAGTTTCCTGAGCCTCGTCACAGCTGGAGGAGGGGCTGTGGCGGGGGGGGGGGGGCAGAGTCGGGGACCCCCCAAGGGCGTGGGGGGCCCTCGTGACACCCTTCCCTCAATGCCGCCTTGTCCCCGTGCGGCCCGCGTGACGCTGCTGCCCCGTGGCCCTGACGGGGCCCTGGCGTGGCCGTGTCTCCCCCCAGGGACCCCCTGGTGTCCCCCCCGCCCCAGCGCCATGGCCCCTGGCCGGCCGCTGGCCCTTGCCTTGCTGCTAGCCCTCACCACCGCTGCTGCCACCGCTGTCACTGCCCCGGGGGCCTCGTGGAGCGCCGTGCCCCGGAGAACTGTCCTCTATGCCGGTGAGTACTGGGGGACACCCTGGGGGGCTCAGGGAGGGAGGGAGGGGAAAGGGGGGAAACTAAGGCACAGTGGGTGGGAGTGTTGATTCTGTCCCTTGCTGACAGCGGGTGACACGTTGGTGGTTCAGGCACGAGGCTTTGGCTTCTCCCCCCAAAGCTTGTCAGCATTGTGGGACCCCCCCCAGGTAGTAGAAGAAGAGGAGGGACATGCAGGGACTGCTCTGTGTCCTGGTGCTGTGCCAGTACCTGGGGTCCCCAGGCCTGTGCTATGTCCCATCCCTCTTCTGTGGCCCTTGTACCATCCCTCTGCCATGTCCCCTGTCCCCAGCCCTGTGCCATGTCCGTTGTCCCATCCCTGTCTATGTCCTCCTGCCCTGCCAGCATCCTGAGATTCCATCCTTCTCCCATCCCAGCACAGTGTCCTTGTGCTGTGCCATCACCCTGTGTCCCCATCTGCTGTGCCCTGTGTCCCTGTCCCCATGCTGTGCCAGCTCTGATGCCCCTGTCCCTTTGCCATGCCCTGTGTCCCCATGTCATGCCCCATTCCTCTGTCCCTGTGGGGTGGCAGTGCCCTGTGTCCTCTATCCCTGTTCTGTGCCAGTGTCCCTGTGCTGTGTCCCCTGTCCCCCTGCCTGTGACTCCTGTCCCCTTTGCTGTGTTCCCTGTCTACACTCCTGCAACCCCCACCTTTCTGCCGTGCCACTGTCCCCATGCAGACCCCATCCCCTGTCCCCTCTCCCCACATCCAGGACCCCCACCCTTCTGCCCTTCTGCCCTGTCCCTGTGCCGTCCCCGTGCCTCCCCCGTGGCGTGCCATCCCAACATCCCCGTCCCCACCCGGGGGCCCTGGTGCTGCCCCATCAATGGGCCCTTTCTGCAGGGCCCGGGGGTGGCTGGGGGGCACAAGGGGGGGCCGGGGGGGCCGCAGGGTCTCTGCAAAGGCCACTGTGTTCGCCCGGCGCCGTCTGTGTGGGTGACAAAGAGCCCTTTGTGTGCCACAGGGCCAGGGGGCTCGGGGGGGTTCTAGTGGGTGAGGGGGGTTTTGTGGATGCACCCACCCAGGGCAAGGGTCCTTGCAGGGCTGGGGGGCTCTGGGGGGTTTTCAGTGGTGGTGGGGGGCTGTGGGTGCACCCAGCCGGGGTGGGGGTCCCTGCAGGGCTGGGCGGTTCTGGGGGAATTCTGGTGGGGGATGGTGGTTCTGCAGGTTCACCCACCCGGGGTGGGGGTCCCCGTGGGGCTGGGGGAGTTTAGGGGTGCTCCAGTGGGTGGGGTGGTTGTATGGGTGCGCCCACCTGGGGTGGGATCCCTGTGCGGGGCTGGGGTGTCCCAGCCCGGTGTCCTGTGTCCCCACAGAGCTGCGGGATGCAGCCAAGCGCTTCTCCCACGGGGGGGTCTCTCACTACCTGACGCTGATGCTGGACGAGGCCGAGGGGCTGCTCTACGTGGGGGCTCGGGAGGCCCTGTTCGCCCTGGCCACCGGCACCGTGGAGCTCAAGGCAGTGGTGAGGCCCCGGAACTCTCAGAAGGAGGGGAGGTTTTGGGGGGAGTGTGAGATTCCAGCCCCCTCACCCGTTCTGCGCCCCCAGATCTCCTGGGAAGCCCCGGTGGAGAAGAAGGCTGAGTGTGTGCAGAAGGGCAAGAACAACCAGGTGGGTGCTGTGAGTGCAGTGGGGGGGTTGGGGCACTCTAGGGTGGCCCCCCCTGTGAGGACACCCCATTAATGTTCCCTCTGTCACCCCCCCAGACCGACTGCTTCAACTACGTGCGGTTCCTGCAGAGCTACAACAGCTCCCACCTCTACGCCTGTGGCACCTACGCCTTCCAGCCCAAGTGCACCTACATCGTGAGTGGGGGGGGGGGGGAAAACCTGGTTAGGCCCCAGTGCACCCCTGTACCCCGGGATGAGGCCCAAGAGCATCACTGAGGGGTGTTCCTCTTGCCAGGGGCAGCATTCAGGGGTGCCCCTGTGGGCAGGGGGGTGTCTTATACCCATGAGGTAGGTTTAGGGAGGGCCTCCTGTGCCCTTGGAGTGTTGTTGGCGTGTCCCTGTGCCCAAAGGGGTCATCTGGGGCATATCCCTGTCCACAGGGGTGGTATTCACTCCCCTGTGGGCAGGGGAGTGTCTTGTGCCTGTAAGCAGGGGGGGTTTGGGGGTGTCTTCTTTGCCCTTGGAGCGTTGTTGGGATGTCCCTGTCCACAGAAGGGTCATCCAGGGGTGTCACTGTGCCCAGGAGGTTCATCTGGGGTCATATCCCTGTGCCTGGGACCTGTCTGGGCATTGGGGGACATGAGTTGAGCAGGGGGTCGGGACCCCCACCTACTCCTGTGCCCCCCAGGAACTGTCCGGATTCACCCTGGACCAAGTGGCATTTGAGGATGGCAAAGGGAAGTGTCCCTACGACCCCACCAAGGGGCACACTGGCCTCATCGTGGGTAAGTGGCACCGCTGGGCGCCTGCTGGGCTCAGGGGGGTGCCCACCGTGCCCCCCACCCCCCTAAAACCCCTCCCTCACAGACGGGGAGCTCTACTCAGCCACCTTCAACAACTTCCTGGGCACGGAGCCTGTCATCCTGCGCAACCTGGGCCCGCACTACTCCATGAAGACGGAGTATCTCACCTCCTGGCTCAATGGTAGGGATGGGGGACACACAGGGAGGGGACAGTGGGGTCAACCATGTCCTGGGGACATCAGGCCCAACATCACCGGCCAGGCGAGGGAGGGGATTGTCCGGCTCTGCTCTGACCTGGGGTGGCCTCACTTGCAATATTGGGGCAGTTTGGGGGGACAAAATATAAGGAAGATATTGAGCCATTAGAGAGTGTCCAAAGGAGGCAACGAAGATGGTGAAGAGCCTTGAGGGGAAACCGTGTGAGGACACTGAGGGCACGTGGTCTGTTCAGCTGGGGAAGAGAAGATTGAGGGGAGACCTCATTGCAGTTACAGCTTCCTGGGAAGGGGAAGAGGAGTGGCAGGCACTGAGCTCTACTCTGTGGGGACCAGGGACAGGACCCCAGGGAATGGCCTGAAGTTGTGTCAGGGGAGATTTAGGTTGGATATTAGAAGAAGGTTCTTGCCCCAAAAGGGTGGTTGGGCACTGAACAGGCTCCCCAGGGCAGTGGTCACAGCCCCAAGGCTGCCAGAGCTTAAGGAGCATTTGGGTGATACTCTGGGGCACATGGTGTGACTCTTTGGAATGGACCTGCCCAGGGCCAGGAGTTGGACTCGATAATCCTTGTGGGTCTCTTCCAACTGAGCACGTTCTGCCACTCCCCCACCCCCACACAGTGTCACCCCTTGTTTCCCCAGAGCCCCACTTCGTGGCCTCAGCGTTCGTGCAGGAGAGCTCGGGCAGCAGCACCGGTGATGACGACAAGGTGTATTTCTTCTTCAGTGAGCGCGCGGTGGAGTACGACTGCTATGCTGAGCAGGTGGTGGCCCGGGTGGCCAGGGTGTGCAAGGTATGGAGGGGACACCACAGGGACACCAAAAACCGGGATGGGAACTCTCCAAGCAGTTTGTTGGGTTGGAAAGCTGATGTTCCTTTGTTGGGTGCACCCAAATGCACCCCCAGCACCCACTAGAGCAGGGGACGGTCATGGACTGATCCATATTCATCACGTTGTGTAACATATTCATTATGTTTCCTGAATAATCTGCTAATTATTTCCGTGGATTTATTTGGATATGAGTAAGGGTCTTTTGAGGGTCTTTGGTGGTCGTTTGGGAACATCCCGTTCCCCAAATTTCCCTTTGATGGTTCTGGATCTTCTGATGAATCTTTTCTCCTTCTCAAGTACATGGTCACGTCACGGTGCCCCTTCTCTAATCAGTCTTTGCTCTGACACACAACCCTTGTTCCCAAAACAAAGACATCTAGTACTTATTAATCACTGATATAGGTAATTAAGGCAGCAATAGCTGGCACAAGACTATTAATCACTGATTTAGGGATCAAATACTGTTGTGTTGAAGTTAATTGTCCAACACCTTCCCCCACTGCTGCCCCTTTGTAACCAGTTTGGTGTCACCGTGGTGGCTGTGCCATGCGGTGACTGTGGCCTTTCCTCTGTGTCCAGGGGGATGTGGGTGGTGCCCGGACGCTCCAGAAGAAGTGGACGACATTCCTGAAGGCCCGTTTGGTGTGTTCAGCCCCGGAGCAGCAGCTCCACTTCAACCGGCTCCAGGCCGTGTTCACCCTGCCTGGGGCCGAGTGGCAGGAAACCACCTTCTTTGGGGTGTTCCAGGCCCACTGGTGAGTCTGGGGGGATGCAGCATGCCAGGGATCCCCAGGATGGAGGGTTCCCGCCCCAACCCCTCCTGTGCCTGCAGGGGGGACGTGGATGTCTCAGCCATCTGCCGGTACCACATCCTGGAGGTGAAGAAGGCATTTGAGGGGCCCTACAAGGAGTACCGGGAGCAGGCGCAGAGGTGGGGCCGTTACTCAGATGAGGTGCCCAGTCCCCGACCCGGAGCGGTGAGTGGGCACTGGGGACTGGGGCGGAAGGGTGGGATCCATCTGTGTGGCTGAGGGCCCTCAGTGCCCTCCTAAGGGACTGGCATCTGTCCATGTGCCTGATATTGCTCTCTCTGCCCTCCTAAATGGGCTGGGATCCATCCACATGGCTGATGGTGCCCTCCTAAAGGGGGGTGGGATCCCTCCATGCTCCTAATGGTGCCCTCAGTGCCCTCCTGAGAGGGGCTGGGATCCCTCCCCGCTCCTGACACTGCCCCTATGCCCTCCCCACAGTGCATCACGGACTGGCACCGGCAGAACGGCTTTGCCAGCTCCCTGGAGCTGCCCGACAACACCCTGAACTTTGCCAAGAAGCACCCACTGATGGACGAGCCGGTGCCGCCGCAGCGCGGGCGCCCGCTGCTGCTCAAGAAGGACTCCAACTTCACCCAGCTGGTGGTGGATCGCGTGGCTGGGCTGGATGGCACCATCTATGAGGTGCTATTCATCGGCACAGGTACCTGGGGCAACTGGGAGGGCACGGAGGGGACAGTCCATGCTATGGCACAGCCCTGAGCACCTGCCCTGCTCACAGGTGATGGGTGGGTGCACAAGGCGCTGGATTTGGGCACTTCCATCCACCTGGTGGAGGAGCTGCAGGTGTTCGAGCCGGCACAGCCCGTGGAGAGCCTGGTGCTGGCCAGGAGGAAGGTGAGCAGGGCTGCAGGGCCAGGGGTGGCACTGCGGGGACACCTCGGGGCAGGGTCACCTCAGCCCTTTTCCCTGCCCTTGTAGAAGCTGCTCTTCGCCGGCTCACGTTTCCAGGTGGCCCAGCTACCCCTGGCCGACTGCGGGCGGTACCAGTCGTGCACAGACTGTGTCCTGGCACGGGACCCCTACTGCGCCTGGAGCCGGAACGGCAGCACCTGTGTCCGGATTGATGGGCAGAACGGGTACGGGATGGGCTGGGGGATCCCTCATCCACAGCTTCCTCATGGGAGGAAGCTCTGTCTGTGTGACTGGTGACAGGACCCTGGAACAGCTGGAGCTGTGTCAGGGGAGGTTTAGGTCGGATATTGAGAAAAGGTTCTTCCCCCAGAGGGTGGCTGGGCACTGAAGAGGCTCCCCAGGGCAGTGGTCACAGCCCCAAGGCTGCCACAGCTCAAGGAGTGTTTGGACAAAGCTCTCAGGGACAGGGTGGATTTTGGGGTGTCCTGTGCAGAGCCAGGAGCTGGACTCATCTTTGTGGGTCCCTCCAATCCCTTCTGTGATTCTCTGGGTATGGGGCTCCCCTGGGAGGGGGGGGACACCCTACAAGGACTCCCCCTCACTGCACCCCCTCCTGCCACAGGTCCCACCTGGTGCAGGATGTGCTGAGCTCCGACACTGGCGCCTGCTCCGTCCCTCAGGCAGCCAAACAAGGTGAGCCCCCCTGAGCCACATGGATCCCCCCCATCCCTCTTCCCACCCTCCCTCCTGACCCCCCTCTCTCCCCACAGGGCCCCTCACCCCCAAGAACGTGACGGTGGTGGCAGGCACCGACCTGGTGCTGACGTGCCGCCTGGGCTCCAACCTGGCACGGGCGCAGTGGACGTTTGAGGGCCGTGCGCTGCCGGCCGAGCAGGCGCTGGTGCTGAGCGATGCGCGGCTGCGGGCGCTGGTGGTGCCGGGCGCTGGTGCCCAGCACAGTGGCACATACCGGTGCCTGGCGGAGGAGCAGGGGGCCCCCTTGGGCACCCAGGAGTACCAGGTGACTGTGCTGGCAGGGCCCGGGGCGCCGCTAGAGGCACGGGCACCGCTGGAGAGCCTGGGCGTGGTGTGGGTGCTGGCCGTGTGCCTGGGCGCCCTGTGCCTCGTACTGCTGCTCGCTGTGCTCTCGCTGTGGCGGCGCCTGCGTGAGGAGCTGGGCAAGGGTACCAAGGCCATCGAGAGCACCCTGGTGTACCCCATTGAACTGCCCAAGGAGCCACCCAGCCCCCGCTTCGTGTCCAGCGCCGCCTCCGACTCGGATGAGAAGCTCTGGGACCCCTCCAGCTACTACTACTCGGACGGGTCCCTGAAGATTGTGCCTGGCCACGCCACCTGTCGCAACGGCGGCCCTGGCACCGCTGCCTCGCCACCCGCTGCCATCCCTGGGCAGCCCCTGCACTCGCCCACCCGCATCCACCTGGGCCCCCTGCGCGGCTCCTCGTCCAACGGGTACATCCGGCTGGCACTGGGTGCCGAGGAGCGCCCGCCCTGTGCCGACCTGGCTGAGGAGCTGCGGAGGAAGCTGCAGCAGCGGCAGCCCCTGCCCGACTCCAACCCCGAGGAGTCATCGGTCTGAGCCGGAGGGATTGGCACCACCTACCTCAGGGCCCCACCCCAGACCCCAGGGTGGGCACCCTGGCCTAAGGACCAGCACCGGCACCCAGCTTGGGGCTGTGGGGTGGGCGCTGGCACCTGCCCTGGGGACAGGATTGTTGCCTCAGTGCCAGTACCCGCCTTGGGAACTGATATACTGGCACTGGTACTTGCCTTGGGAACAGGATTGCCACCCTGGTACCCTCTTTGGGGACAGGATTGCCACCCTGGTACCCATTTTGGGGACAGGATTGTCACCCCAGCACCTGCTTTGGGGACAGGATTGTCACCCTGGTGCCAGCACCCACCTTGGGGGCAGGATTGTCAGCCTGTTTGCCAGTACCTGTGTTAGGGACTGACCCACTGGCACTGGCACCCACCTTGGGGACAGGATTGTCACCTGGTTCTTGCCCTGGCAGTGGGATTCCTACCCTGGCACCACCTTGGGGACAGAAGTGTCACCCTGACACTCACCCTGGGGTGTCACATTTGGGGTCCTGGTGCCCATCTTGGGCCCCAGAGCCACCCTCGGTCACCACACCCGCCTTCGGTACCATGTCCCCCACAAGGGACAGACCTTGGGGACACCCCCCCCCACCGGGCCCATGCCCCGGTGGCCCCAGGATGTTTTTTGGGCTGATTTCTGAACTGATCGGGTTTTTCTTCCTGAGAACTTTTCTATTACCCCCACCCTTGTGTCCCCCTTCCCAGGGCTCTGCCCCCCGCAGCCCTGGCTGTACATCCCCTCCCAACCCCCCGCCTGCTCCCCCTGCACGGTCCCTTCCCCTTTTGTATAACCCCCCCAGTGTAATTTATTTGTTACCGAAATATATTTATTTGCTGTAAATACGTGAGTATTTTTATATTAATAATAAAAAGAGTTGAAAATACGAATTCTCTCTGAAAAGTGACACCCGCGGTGGCCGCAGCTAGTGCTGGGGGGGATGCTGGGCCCCCCCCGGGTGCTGAGCTCATGGAAAAAGGCTCATAAAAGGGCTATAAAAGGGCATCGCGGTGCCGTTCCCAGGCGCGGGGGCCGGGGCTGCCCGTGCCCCCCCCGGATGCGGGGGGTCAGCACGGGGGGGTCCCCGGGGAGGCTCTACTGGGAAACCAGGCGGAAGCAGGACCAGGATCCTGGGGAGGGGGGGGCTTGGGAACGGGGCCAGGGGTGGCACCAGGGCGTGGGAAGTGGGGCCGCGGGGGCCCTGAGCCCTCCGGGGTGGGAGGGTGAGGACTGGGGGCTCTGGGACCCCCATTGCTGAGGGGAGGATGGGGGTTTGGGGCCCCACAGCCAGGAGGGGAAAGGTCAGGAGACCCCCCAAGTATGTGGGGGGTGATTCCTACACCCCCCAAAGTATGGAGGGGTGACCCCTGGGCCCTCCATAGTGGGGAGGGGAGACCTGGCACTCCCATAACTGGAGGGGGGGACTCTGAAACCCCCACTGCTGGGTGGGGGGGTGAGGCTTGGGGACCTCACAGCTGGGACGGGAGAGGCCTGGAGACCTCATAAGTGTGTGTGGGTGGTCCTTAAACCCCCGTAGCGCGGAGGGGTGACCCCAGGGTCCCCATGGGAAGGGGGGCCGGACCCTCCATAACGGGGGATTTGGTGGCCGCCGGGGGGGGGGGGGGGGGGGCCGCTGAGCACAGAGCGGGCGCCCCCTGGCGGCGGCTCCGGGGCACTGCGGGGGAACGGGCCTTTGCCTCGGGGGCGGGGCCGCTCGGCTGCATTCGGCCCTTTCCGTCAATCTTCGGTTTCCGTCAATCCTCGTTCCTTTCCGTCAATTTCCGATCTTTTCGGTCAACTTCCGGTCTTTTCCGTCAACTTCCGGTCTTTTCCGTCAATTTCCGGCCTTTTCCGTCAACTTCCGGCCTTTTCCGTTAACTTCCGTCCTTTTCCGTCAATCATCGGTCTTTTCCGTCAATTTCCGGCCTTTTCCGTTAACTTCCGTCCTTTTCCGTCAATCATCGGTCTTTTCCGTCAATTTCCGGCCTTTTCCGTTAACTTCCGTCCTTTTCCGTCAATCATCGGTCTTTTCCGTCAATTTCCGGCCTTTTCCGTTAACTTCCGTCCTTTTCCGTCAATCATCGGTCTTTTCCGT
>NW_020885104.1:139919-170734 GCF_003945725.1 Corapipo altera
CGTCAATTTCCGGTCTTTTCCGTCAATTTCCGGTCTTTTCCGTCAATCATCGGTCTTTTCCGTCAATTTCCGGTCTTTTCCGTCAATTTCCGGTCTTTTCCGTCAATCATCGGTCTTTTCCGTCAATTTCCGGTCTTTTCCGTCAATTTCCGGTCTTTTCCGTCAATCATCGGTCTTTTCCGTCAATTTCCGGTCTTTTCCGTCAATTTCCGGTCTTTTCCGTCAATTTCCGGCCTTTTCCGTCAATTTCCGGCCTTTTCCGTCAATTTCCGGCCTTTTCCGTCAGTTTACGGTCTTTTCCGTCAATATCCGGTACTTTCCGTCAATTTTTGGTGTTTTCCGTCAATCTTCGGTCCTTTCCGTCAATCTCCGTCCCCGTCCCAGTCGCTCCCCGGTCTCTCCGGTCCCCCGGCGCCATGGCCGGGGATCGCCGCTCTCCGCCCGGTCCGTGCTGCCCCGGGCAGGGGGCGATGACCGATCCTTGCTGCTCGGGGCCGGTGGCCGTGCCCAGCGTACACCAGAGCCTGGCCGAGATGGACTTCGAGCGGGGTCCGGTGGGCTCTGGGGGTACCGGCGGGGTGCGCGGAGGTGCCGGTACCGGGAGGGTACGGGGGGGCTCTGGGCAGGAGTACGCGGTACCGGGGGTCCCAGGGCAGCCCCGGAGGTCGGTCCCGGCCTGACCCGGCCCCGCTGCCTGCAGGGATCTGGGCGGCCGCGCGGGACGGGGACGAGCCGCGGGTACTGCGGCTGCTGGAGCGGCGCGGGGACCCCGGAGAGCCCGACCGGGCGGGGTACACGGCACTGGTACGGGGGTCTGGGGGTCCGGGGGTGGGCACACGGCCCTGCTACGGTGGGCACGGGGGATGGCACGGGGGGGCTCAACCTGGCGGGTACACGGCCCCGGTATGGGGGTCCCGGGGGTCCCGACCCCCCTGCCCACTCTCTTCCCCCCTCCCCTCAAGCACTACGCCAGCCGGAACGGGCACCTGGGGGTGTGCCGGGTGCTGCTGGAGCGGGGAGCTCCCTGCGACGCCCGGACCCCCGGTGGGGCCACCCCTCTGCACCGCGCCTGCTACTGCGGCCACCTCGCCGTGAGCCGCCTCCTGCTCCAGCACGGGGCCGACCCCGCGGCCACCGACGGCGACGGGCGGACCCCCCTACACAAGGTGGGGAGGCACGGGGGGGGGAACCTTCTGTCCTTGGCACTGAACAAGGTGGAGGGGTTACAGGATGGAGGGACCCCCTGCACAGGGTGGGAGGGGACAAAGAGGGTCCCCCTGTCCCTGGCACTGCACAAGGTCGGTGGGGAGGACACGGGGGGGGGACCCCCTGCGCAAGGTGAGGGGAGGATACAGGGGGTCTCCTCTCTCACACAAAGGGGGTGGGGGCACAGGGTCTCCCCTCCCATGGCATGACCTGCACAAGGTGGTTGGGGGGCACAGGAGTGTTCCACCTGCATAAGGTGGGAGCTGGGGGTCCCCTCTCCCCCTCAAGGTGGGTGGGGGGCACGGGGAGCCCCCTTTCTCACCCAAGGTGGGTGGGGAGCCTGGAGGGGGGTGTCTCTCTGTCCCTCTGGGAGTCACACGAATGCCCTCCCAGGCAGCTGAGCAGGGGCACCGTGAGCTCTGTGCACTCCTCCTGCGCCTCTGCCCGGCTCTGGCCACACTCCAGGATTCCAGGGGCCGCATCCCGCGGGATGGGGCCCACCCGGACGTGCAGGACCTGCTGGACACTTGAGGGGACACGGGACACCCGGAGCCACCCCAGTGGGACCTCCAGAGGCGTCTCCAATGCACAAACACAGCCTGCGGCACCGACTCTGTCCCCTTGTCACCTGTGCCAGAGGTCAGGGTGTGTGTGGGGGGTCACACCAGGAGGGAGGTGCAGATCCCCCTCCTACCTTCCAGGGACTTTGTTTCCTAAAAAACCCACTAAAAATGTGGAAAACAGTTTGTTGGAACAGTAAATTCTGCGGGAGGTGGGAGGGCTCCTGTGCTTCCCTCTGGGGTGGGTTGGGAGGGAACAGCAGCTGCTCAGGGGATTCTGGGGGGATCCAGATCCCACTGTGGGGGGAGGCAGAGGCAGGAGGGCTGTGGATGGAACCTTGTCCTTCAGTGGTTGGGCACTGATCCTGCTTATCCAGGATCTCCAACAGCACCTTTTCCTCCCTGACCTCAGAGACAACTCTCCACCTTTGTGGGTGCCTAGGTGGGACTTCATGGAATCCTCAAATGGTTTGTGTTGGAAGAGACCTTAAAGCCCATCCAGTCCCACCCCCTGCCACAGGTAGGGATGCCTTCCACTAGATCAGGTTGCTCCAAGCCCCATCCAACCTGGCCTTGGACACTTCCAGGGCTGGGGTGGTGCAGGGTGGTGCCCCCGGGATCCCCCTCCCATCACCAGGCCCCTCGCCCACCGTGAACCACGGCAGAGACCCACGTACAGATATAGACTTTTATTACACATCTGGCAAAAAATCCCTCAAAAAACCCCCAGGAGATAAAATCCCACGGTTGTTTCACAACCAGGAAGGGGGGGGGGGGGATTGGAGAGGGGTAGACCCTGCCCTCTCCCCTCTCTCCCCTCTGGGCCCTACCCTCCCCAAACATACAAATCAAACCTGAACAATAAATAGGAATTCCCAGGGGAGGGGTTAGGGGTTTGCATAGAGGAAGATTTAATAAAAAAAAGGGTTTTTTTTGTCCTGGCTTATTATTATTAATTATCATTATTATTATTAATTATTATTATTCTCTCTAAAAATGTCCCCGCAGAAGGACCTCTAGGAACTGATCGTCAAGACATGATTAACAAAAATAATTAATTAACCTTCTCCCAATAACTTACAGAGTTCAAATCAGGGAACTTGTGCTTTTCTTAGGGGGGGGTCTCCCCCTTTCCCAAAACTAGGAATAAACCCAGAGGAAGAGGGGTCCCGATGGCTTTGGGCGTCCCCCGGTGCCTTGGGAGACACATGACCCCTCCTGCCTGTACAACTTTGGTCACTAGCGCTGTGTCACCCCAAAAAAACCCACAAAATTGGGATCCTGGTGCCTCTCCCTCCCGCCCCCATACCGACCCCTGACCCCCTTCCCCAAGACCCTGAGACCCCCTATGGTGGGGGGAAGGCACCGAAACCCCCCGAGGGGGACTCCAGACTGCTTGTGGTGGAGGGGTCCCAGGGGGCTCCACGCCCATCCCCATGTCCCCGGCCAGCAGGAAAGGGGGTTGGGAATGGGGAGGGGGAGAGGCTGCAGCACAACCAGGGGGTCCCTGACACCAAAAACACCCCAGAGGGGCAGGGACCCCCATCCGGGAGGGGCCTGAGGGGCTGGGACCTCCATCTTGGGGGTCCCAGTGTGGTGTAGGAATCCCAAGGGCTCAGGACCCCCATCCCAGGAGGGTGTAGAAGTCCTCAGGGATCTGGGATGCCCATCCTGGGAGTACCACAGTGGTGTAGGAGACCCCGAGGGGCTGAGATTTCCATCCTGGGACCCCCCAAAATGGTGTAGGATTGGGACCCCCATCCCAGGCTGGTGTAGGAGCCCTGAGGGGCCGGGATTCCCATCCCAGGGGATCCCAAAGAGCTGGGATGCCCATCCCAGGGTCCCAACGTGGTGTAGGAGAGCCGAGGGCCCAGGACCCCCATCCCAGGCTGGGGAACATCCATCCCATGGGTCCCAATGTAGCACAAGAGCCCTGAGGGGGTGGGATGTCCATCCTGGGGGTCCCAAAGAGTCAGGACACCCATCCTGTGGATCTGAAAGGGCCAGGACATCCATCCCAAGGATCCCAAAGGACCAGCCCATCCATCCCAAGGGTCTTGAAGGGCCAGGATGTCCATTCCGAGGATCCCAAAGGGCAGGAACATCCATCCCCAGGGTCCTACTGTGGCAAACAAGACCCCAATGTCCCTGAGCTGTGTGGGTGGTGCTGGCGGTGCCTTTGGTGCCGCCTCCGCCGCTGCTCCAATCAATCCCATAAAAATGAGCCAGCCTGGAAACAGCAGCAAATTCCAGCTCCTCCATTCTTCACTGTGCTGTTGTCACTTCTCCTGGCTCATATTCCAGTGGCAGCCAATTCCTGCCGGGATGGGGGTCCCTGCACCGGGCACGCCCCGGGCCCTCCGGAGCGCGCCGGCGCTGGCCGGGGTCAGACGTTGTTGTTCTCCGTGGAACTGTGGTTGCTCCGGCGGCCCTGGCAGTTCCTGTCGTTCAGGAGGCTCGTGGTCTCATCTGCGGGGGCCGAAGGCTCTGGTCTCTCCGGATTGTCGGGGCCCGGTCTGGGGGAGTTGTTGCTGTCAGGGGACTGGGGACAACTGTCCATGCGGGAGGCCGTGAGGCCGTTCAGGTACTCCTGGCGTGTGATCTGGGCCAGGGAAAAACAGGGATGACGGAGGGATTCCTGGTGTTTCCCTGTTCCCCTTCTCAGTGCTTCCCTGTCCCCAGTGTTCCTGTGTCCCCATTCCTCCTGATCCTGTCCCCATCCCCACCGTTCTGTGCCCACCTTGACGAACTGGAGGTCGGTCAGTGCCCGGAGGCTGAAATCAGCCACGTACTGGTTCCCAGTCCCGCTGAGCTGGTTGGTGCTGCTGCTCACGGCCGACGAGATGGACTCGGAGCGCTCGTGGTTGCTCAGGGAGGCCGAGCGGGCCAGGCCGCTTCCACGGGATGGGGACCGGAATTCTGGGGGATCAGAGGGGTGAGGTGAGACCCCAGAGCCCCCGGAACTGGGAGGGGACTATGGAGCGCTGGGGAGCGGGCTGGGAGCTCAGCCCAGTCACAAGGGGCCAGGACACACATCCCAGGGCATCCCACAGCTGTCTCAGGGCATCCCAAGGGGGTGTAGGAGACCCAAGGGGTCAGGACACCCATCCTAGGACATCCCAAGGTGGTGCAGGAGCCATCTCATCCATGAGGCTCCCCGTGTGGCTGCTCAAGGACCCCGAAGCTGGGGCAGTGGGATTCAGCCCAGGTGTCCCTGAGGACACGCTGCTCAACCCAAGGGGCACCAATGGGGCTCGGAGCCTCCAGCATCTCCCACCTGCAGCCCTATCCCAGGGAGTATCCCGAGGGATCAGGGGCTTCTCACCAGATCCAGGAGGGGGGCTGAGGGCCATCACCCCGTAGTAGGTAAACGGTCCCGCCTCAAACTTCATGCACTCCTTGCCAGCCTCCACCTCCACCTTGCCCTGCCAGGCGGAGACATTCCATAATCCACATCCTTAAGGAATGAGACCCCTCCCCTCCCCACAGCATTCCCAGTGGAATGGAGGCCCTCAGGAACCCTCCAAACCTGCAGGATGAGGATGAAGTAGTCAGCAGGCTTGTTCTTGCAGTACAGGTAGTGCTGGGGGGATTTCTTGTCCTCCTCATTGAACTTAAGCTCCTGGATGACGTCAGAATATCCAAGGAGCCGCAGCAGGATCTTCTCCGACATGAGGGTAGGGCTGAAAAGTGGCACCTCTGGGAGAGGGAAAAGGGGTCACACACGGTTTTTGTCCTTCCAGGGCCAGGTACAACCTCCCCATCCCTTGGGATGGTGCCTGGGATGGAATGGGCTCCAGCAACAGCTCCCTCCGGGAGAACCCACGGATCCAGCTCCAGGTCCCCAGCAAGGGCATTCCCTTGGGAACAGGATCATCCTGGAGTTGCCCCCCACCCCCAGAGGTCCCCAGCTTTGGGAATAGGATCATCCTGGAGGTCCCCAACAAAGCCATCCCCAGCCCTGGGAACAGGATCATCCCAGAGGTCCCCACCCAGATCATCCCAGGGGGACAGGGCCCTGTCAGAGGCAGGTCTGGCATTCCCAAACCTCATCCCTTCCCATTTGGGGGGGGGGGGGGGGAAACAGAGCAAAGGAAAGCAGGACAAGACCCATCATTTCCCCATGAGATGGTTGGAGCAACTCCTTGGAGTCTCCAGGGCCAGAGCTGGCATGGGGGACACGGGGACACACCGAGCCCATCCCGGGTTTCCCTGAGTCACAGGGAGCTCCCCCTTCCCAGAACTCACCAGTCAGGAGGAACCTGTGGGCAGCCAAGAGGAGCTGAGGGGATACCTTGACCTTTTGCTCGCTGACAGGGTCCTTGAAGGCCGAGAAGTCCCTCCTGTTCTTCTGGTTGGTCACACGCTTCCGGCTGCGGTTGTCGACTGTGGGGGGCAGGAGTCAGCTCTGGGGGGAATGGCAGGACCCCTGGCACGGGGTGGAGGGAGGATCGGTCCAGAGTGGGTGGGAACAGCCCATGGGGGAACAGGAGCAGCCTATGGGGGGACAGGATCTCCCCATGGAAGGACAGGATGATGGGAACGGGGGGAGCCCCAATACCTACTGTAGGTGTCAGACTCATCCAGGATCTCGGACTTGATGATCTCCTCGATCACATCCTCCAGGGTCACCAGCCCCAGCACCTCGTAGAAGGGATCCCCCTCCCCCTCGTTGTTCACCTTCTGCACAATGGCCAGGTGGGATTTCCCTATGGATAGACAGAGATGTTGGAATGGGAGACACCTCAACACCCTGGGATGTCCCTGGGCCCGGCCCTTCCCTCCCCAGAGCAATAAACCAGTTCAAATCTAACAATAAACCAATTAAAACCTAAACATTAAACCAGTTCAAATCTAACAATAGACCAGTTAAAACCTAAACCAGTTGAAATCTAAACAAGCCCTTGGGCCGGGCTTGGCTCCCAGGGTAATGACACTAATTAAACCCAGGATGGTGATTAAGGCTGGGACTGAGGCACCCTCCAAGCTGAAGTACCTGGGAGCTGCCTTGGGATGTGGGATTGGCCAAGGGCATCCCAGGGGATGGGATGAGACAAGAGCAACCACTTCAGCACCACCACGGCCACCAGGAATTGTGTTTCACCCAGAATTCCTTTCCCAAATTCTTTGGCAGCTCTTCCAAGCTGATCCTATCCCAGAGGAAACACTCTGGACACCTGGTGTCCACCTGATCCCAGAGCCAAAACACCCCAGGGAACAGAGCCAAGGGCCCTGGCCAGCAGCAGTAATGTCCTTCCAGGCAGGAAAACCTTCCAGTCCTGGATTTAGGGCTCCCCTCATCCCATTCCAGCAGGATTCCAGCTAAATCCTAACCACTGAAAGTACATCATCCTGCCCCAGCTGCTCTGTGGAATGGAGTTTCTCCTGCTTTGTCCCAAAATCCCACAAAACCAGCAGAAAAAATTCCTAGGATGTTTCCACTTCCACGTGGAAAACTGGTATCCTTATCCTGGGGAAACTGGGGCTTGGAGAGGGCAACATTCCCTCCCTGACCTCAGTGCATCCCAAAATAAAAGCACTTTTACCTTCTCAAGGCCTACACGGGGTGTCCCACTTGTGTCCTGCTCTGGCATTATTCCAAACCTGCCCTTCCTGACTCTCTCCACTACTTAATTTTAGAGCTACAGGCCCCTCATCACTCGGGGAAAAGGGAATTTTAGGGATGGGCACCACACAGATCACCTTTTTCTCCCCCTCTGGCCACGCTCCTTCCAAAGCTGGAAAAAGGTGGTGCCTGAAGGGGTGGGAATGCCCAAAAATTGTTGTTTGGGTCATTAAACCCCCTTTATGGCTCTGTTTGACGCCTGGGTGGGGCATGCTGGGGACAGGTGACGGGACTGGGGCCGGCCCAGGTGAGTCAGGAGCTGCTCCCTAGGGAGCAGGGAGGGGGATGAGCAGGACAGGGAGCAGCCCCAGCACAGCAAACACAGCCCGGGGAGCCCAAACCCACAGGCAAAGGGCATCTGGATGGGCATCACCAGAGAGTGATGGATACTGGGACCCCCTTTAGGGCTCCCCACAGGAACAGGGAGCTCCCCATGGGATGTTCTTGGAATCCTGGAATGGTTGGGAGGGAACTTAAAGGCCATCCAGTGCCATGGGCGGGGACACCTTCCACTCTCCCAGGTTGCTCCAAGCCCTGTCCAACCTGGCCTTGGACACTTCCAGGGATGGGCAGCCACAGCTTCTTCAGGAATTCCATCCCAGCCCCTCCCCGCCCTCACAGGGAAGAATTCCTTCCCAATATCCCACCTAAATTCCTCCTTTGTCCTGTCCCTCCATCCCTTACTCAAAGTCCCTCTCCAGGTCTTGGAGCCCCTTTAGACTCTGGAAGGGGCTCTAAGGTCCCCCTGGAGCCTTCTCTTCTCCAGGCTGGACATTCCCAGCTCACCCAGCCTGTCTCCATAGGCAAGTTCCCCACTTAAAAGCCTCACACCAAGAGGAGAAAGTTGGGAAGAGGCCAGACATGGATGTGGAAACTGTCACCCCAAGGCCAGTGACTGTGACAACAGGGAGAGTTTTGGCTGCCAAGCCCCACAATTAGCTCAACTAGTTAATTATTCCCTCTGGATGCATCTCTTGTGCCTGATCCAGGGGGATGAGGCAGATTCTCACCATGGAGCTGCATCCATGAGGAATGTGTGGGGCTCAGCTCCAAACCAGCCCCACAAATTCCCTTCTCCTGACCCGGCAGTGGAAAAATAAGAGCCCTGGGTGTTATGGGCGGCTTTGAGCCCGGAAGGAACGTGGTTAAATCCCTTAATCAGGATCCAACGAGGGAAAGCTGCTGCCAGGAGCGGGGATAACTCCAGATCCGGCAGCAACTCTGCTCCCATGTCCTGCTTTTTGGAGCTGGAGTGGGGTGGGACAGCCCTGGAGAGCCAGGCTTGGATGTCCCAGCTCCCAAAGCCTCACCCAGGCTCCAGGAGGGATTAGGATCCCCAAATCCGTGCATGATCTCCCGGGAATGTCCTGCAAATCTCCTGGATCTGCTCCTGGTGCTCTGGAAAGTGTAACAGGAGCTGGAGAGTGTGTGGGGTCATGGATGGCCTGGGATGGTGCAGGATCACCCAGCACCGCTGCTCCAGAGCTGGGATCTTCCCTCCATCCTGGCCCCATGCAGGAGCTGGGCAGGAAGGAGGTCCCTGCCTGGGCTGGAAAGGCCTGGGGAGGGCAAATCCTTCCTGGGAGCTTTGCTGTGCCTGGTGGGTTCATCCCACAGCGAGCTCACATCCCACTCATCCTCCCAATCCCACTTTTTGGTGCCCTGATGCCATGAGTGGGAGGAAGAGCAGGGATAGGAGCCAGGACAGAGCAACCTTCACCATTCCCAAGTGTCAGGAAGAGCCTGGAAGAGGGAGCCAAGCCCAAAATCAGGGACCAGAGTGATTCCCCAGCCGTTATCCAAAAGCTTTCAGGGCTGATAATCAAAAACAAGGAAACGCTCCCAAAGCATTCCTGGAGGCACCACAAAGCTCCAAACCCCTGGAAAGGTGGGTGGTCACCAGGGTTTGGTAACCCCCCAGGAGCCTCATCCCCTCAGGATCACAACCTGGAACAGGAAGCCAAGCCCAAAACCAGGGAGCTGAGCGATTTCCCAGCCTGGTGGGTTCATCCCATTCCTCCTCCTGCTGCTCCCACTTTTTGGTGCCCTGACATTGTGAGTGAGAAGCAGAGCAGGGATAGGAGCTTTCACCATTCCCAGAGTCAGGGAAGAGTGTGGAAGAGGTAGCCAAGCCCAAACCAGGGAGCTGAGAGAATTCCCAAAGGCCTCCAGGGCTGATAATTAAAAACAAGGAGCAAGGAAACACTCCCAAAGCACTCCTGGAGGCAACACCGGGTTTGGTGACCCCCTGTCCATCCCCAGGTGGCCTCAATCCCTCAGGATCACAACCACTCCAACCATGAGGAACCCCAGGGAGGGCAAAACTCCCTGAAATTCTGCCTCCAGCTGGCAGGAACCAGCGACCCCTCTACCTTTTTTGAACTCCTCCAGCATGGCATCGAGCTTGGTGTCATGGAACACAACGTGCACAGGGTGGTTGTAAAACTTGGTGATGGTCTTGAGGGCAGTGCAGTCATCGGGGTCCACGAAGGCCAGGTCCTGCACGTAGAGGATGTCCATGATGTTTGCCCTGTCGCCCTCGTAGACGGGGATCCGGGTGTACCCGCTCTGCATAATCTCGGACATAGTGTTGAAGTCCAGGACGGCATCGCTGCTGATCATAAAGCAGTTGGGCAACGGGGTCATCACGTCCTCCACCGTCTTGGTGCGCAGCTCCAGCGCACCCTGGATCATGTTCAGTTCCTCCTTGACCAGATCATTGAAAGACTCCGTCACCTTCAGCATCTCCAGGAACCTCTCCCGGTTGTAAACGGTGCTGATCTCTTGGCCCAGGATGCAGTCCAGCAGTCTGCTGATGGGGTAGGACAGGGGCAGCGTGAGCAGCATGAAAAACTTGGTCACCAGAATGGTCTTGGCACCCACAGCCAGCCCGTGCCGGGAGCACAACGCCTGGGGAACAATCTCCCCGAGGATCACAATCCCCACGGTCGAGGCCACCACGGCGCCTACGCCGGAGCCAGTCAGGTCATCCAGAAGGATGGTGAGGGTCGTGTTGACCAACACGTTGCCCAACAGCAGCGAACAGAGCAGGTAGTTTCCTTTCTTCCGTATGGGGCTGATCCTGCGGGCATAGCGCCGCTCCTTCTCCGAGCCACAGTTCTGCAGGATGCGGAGCTCAATGGGGTCGAGTGCCATCAGCCCCAGGTTCAGCCCGCTGAACATCCCGGACAGCCCCAGCAACGCGGCGATGAGAATCACCTGCAGCCACAGCGGCAGCAGGGACTTCTTCTCTTCCAGGACCACTACCTGCCCATCGGGCCCCTGGTGCGGCAGCCAGGGCTGGTCAGGCCGGCGCTGCGAGCACAGCACATAGGCCTTGGCCTTCTCGTCCTTGCGCAGGGGCAGCACCCGCAGCCACAGCAGCGCCGAGGTGTCGCGGGGCTCGGTGGGGCCGGGCCGCACCAGCAGGTCCTGCGACCGCTCCCCGCACGTCTCGTTCACGGCGGGGATGGCATCCGGCCTCAGCTCGGCGAAGGCCACACGCTCCGCGGCTCCCGGGCCCAACCCCAGCCCGTAGAGCCGGAGCAGGGCCTCGCTGCCCTCCGTGAGCCGGATGGGCCCCGGAGCCACCCCGGCCACGGGCTCGGGAGGCTTCGTGCTGCCTTCCAGCCGCAGCCCCAGCACTACGGTGTCGAGAGCGGGTGTGGCGAGGGCGGGCTGCGGCAGGAGGAGGAGAAGGAGGACCGGCGGCAGGAGGAACCCCGTGGGCAGCGGGGCCCCCGCGGAGGGACCGGAGCTCCCGGGGCCGCCCCCGGCAGGGCTCCCGCAGCCGCTGCCGCCCGCCATGTTGGACACTGGCGGCACCGGCGCGAGCAGGGGGCGGACACGGCGCGATGACATCATAGGGGGCGGGACTATCGACACGCCCCATGGGGAGCAAATAGGAAGACCACGCCCATTTTACGGCGTAGTGCAAAAGGACACGCCCCCATAGGAGATCACACAGCTACACGCCCCGTTCGTGACGCCATGCACATGGACACGCCCCTGCGGGTCAATTATAGGGATACGCCCCAATGGTGACGTCACGCAGCGCGACACTCTCCCCGGGCAGCAGCGACTCCCGTCACGTACCCTGAGGGAGGAAAGATGCGGGGATAAGCCCCCGCTGTGGCGTCACGAACAGAGACACGCCCCCTCGGGGAATCGCTAGAGGGACACGCCTCGGTTGAGACGTCCCACACAAGACCACGCCCTCTCGTGGAGTAACTCTCGGTCACGCCCCGATGACGTCACCAATACGCCACGCCCCTGCTCGGGGAGCCACACGACTGACCACGCCCCACTCACGGCACGTGCTGGGTCACGCCCCTGGAATGACGTTTTCGCTCAAACCACGCCCCCGAAGGCGGGAGAAGGGTGGCACTAGAAGCTGCAGTGGGCACTAGGACCTGGAGGGGCGGGGTGCATTAGGACTCGAGATGGGGTGGCACTAGAGCCAGGGGTCACAAGGAGCTGGTGGGAGAATAGCACATGGGAGGGCACTAGGACCTCTAGAGTGGGGGCACAGGGACCTGGAGGGAAGTGGCACAAGGTTCTGGGGCTAGAGGAGGATTAGGACCGGGGGGGCGGGGGGGAGCACTGGGACCCGGGGCTGTAGGTCCCACATTACCTCCCGATCTCAGGCGCCCAGAACTACATTACCCACCACTGCCCGCGCGCCTCCCGCCCTCCAACTGACAGACAGCCCTTTCCACCAACCATCCTCGCTGAACGCCCCAGCGGGCGGGCGCATTGGCTCGGGGCAGCCAATCGGTGCGCGGGGAGGGGCGGCGGAGGGAAGATGGCGGCGGTGGGACGGTGGCGGGCCGGGATGGCCTTGCTGGCCCTGCTGGCCTTGGGGCTCGGCCGGGTCCGGGCCGAGCAGACCGAGGAGCATCTCAAGCGCGAGCACTCGCTGTCCAAGCCCTACCAGGGTGAGAGGGCGGGCGGGTGGTGAGTGGTGCACGGTGCCGGTGCTCCGGTACCGACGATGCGTGTGGGCCCGCAGGTGTGGGCTCGGCCAGCTCGGGGCTGTGGGACCTGCTGGGCAACGCTATGGTCATGACCCAGTTCATCCGCCTCACCCCTGATGTGCAGAGCAAGCAAGGAGCCGTGTGGAACCGCGTGGTGAGCGAGGGGCGCCGCGGGGGCACCGGGATGGGGGGGGAGGGAGGTAGGGGAGAGGGTCGGGACCGGGGGGACTCAGGGATGGGGTGTTGAGGGCTAGGGGAGAGGGTCGAGATCGAGACAGGAGGGGGCCGGGATTGGGAGTGACACGTTATGGGATCAGAGAGGAGAGGACTGAGATTGGGACAGGAGAGGGTCCGGGACTAGGGGGACTCGGGGATGGAGTGGGGAGGACTGGGTGAGAGGGCCGGGACACAGCGGACATCGAAATGACGGAATGATGGATATTGGTGAAGGAATAGGGAATGATGGATTTTGGTGGGAGAAACGGGGAATGAGGGCATGTGGAGTGTTGAGATGGGCAGGGAATGGCATGAACAGTTCCTGTTGTCCCCTCACTGTTGGCAGGAGACACCCCCTAAATTCCCATTTTTTCCCTCTTTTACAGCCCTGTTACCTGCGGGATTGGGAGATGCAGGTGCACTTCAAAATCCATGGACAAGGCAAGAAGAACCTGAACGGGGATGGCTTTGCCATCTGGTACACCAAGGACAGAATGCAGCCGGGTAAAATCCCATGGGAAGGGATCAGGGCACACCTTGGATGGGCCTTGGAGCAATCTGGTTTCATGGAAAAGATCCCTGACCGTGGCAGGGGTGGGACTGGATGGTTCTTAGGGTCTTGTCCAAGCCAAACCATTGCATGACGATAAGGAACAAACCCTGCCTGGCCTTCCCAGCCTCATCCCAAGGTCTCTCCTTCCTCCTAGGACCTGTGTTTGGAAGCAAGGATAACTTCCTTGGCCTGGGAGTGTTTGTGGACACTTATCCAAACGAGGAGAAACAGCAGGAGGTGAGCAGAGAGGGAGGAATGGGATGGGTTACACCAAGGTTATGGACACAGCTTTTCTTTGGCATCATAAATTCAACTCAGCTCCTGCTCTTCCTCCCTCCTCTGCTTTTCTACAGGGTTGGATTTAGTTCCTGGTGAGGGAACATGGGAAAAGCTGGGGGTGGTTTTGTGGGAAGCTTTTTCCCAGAAGAAGGGATTTTAGGGCAGGAAGAGCTGAGTTGATGGAGCTGTGTTTGTGCTGGGAATTCTGCTGTTGGGGGCTGCACCCAGAGTAGGGGCTGAGTGAACCTTGAGTAAGGGCTGAGGAGCCTTTCCCTACTCTCAGGTGCCTCTTGGAAAGGTCTAAAGGGCCTCGTGTTCCTGATGTTGTTTGGGGTTTAGTGGTGTCATTCCCATGAAAAAGTAAGTGCAGAGGTGGATAAACCTGGACTATTCCCACCCTGTTATAGAATCATGGAATCCTGGAATGGTTTGGGTTGGAAGGGACCTTAAAGCCCATCTAGTGCCACCCCTGCCATGGGCAGGGACACCTTCCTTTAGCCCAGGTTGCTCCAAGCCCTGTCCAACCTGACCTTGGACACTTCCAGGAATCCAGGAGCATCCACAGCTTCTCTGGGCAACCTGTTGCTGGAAACTTCCATCCCTCCAAACCCAAAGTTGAGTCTTTTCTCATTTCCAATTCCCCCTAAAAACCAGGTGATACTCTAACCCAATACTGATATTTTATGACCTTGAGTAACTCTCAGCTTTTATCACAATCCCCAAACCCACTGGCTCCGAGGCAGGGATGGACTTTGTGCTGGGAAAAGCCTTTCCAAGCTGCTGGATTAGCCAAGTGTTGGATGTATCTTTGGATTTGCAGAGTGGCAGCTCTGCTTTTATGGGATAAAGTGGCACGCAACAGGTCTTAGTTAGAGGGAATAACTAGTGGAATGTGGGTGACATAGAGCAGGAGCCAGAAGGGGGTCAAGCACCAAGAAAAACTGTTTCTGTGGGTTCCGAGCTGCTCATTCCCGCTTTTGCAAGGACAAAAAAAAGGATTTTATTCCGAGGGAAGCTTGGTTGGGATTCCCTATGGGGCTGCGGGGGTTCAAGGAGCGACTCCATCCGTGGTCTTGTGACTCCATCTTGCCCCCTGGCGTCGCTTCCATGCCGTATATCCCGGGATTTGGCACTGACATTCCCACCCCCCCCCATGCTCCCAGTCCTGGGAAGGCAGGAGGTGCTCCAGGAGGAGGTTTCCCGGGATGCAGGGCCCTGCTGGACTCTGCCCTGTGACCGTGTTGCTCTGTGCTCTCTCTTGCTTTGCGCTCATTCCGGAGGGCAGGCTCAGAAGAGGAGGTACAGCCCAGGAAACCAGGTACTGGCTCCTGCTCCTCAGGGTTCCAGGGCGAGGAATTCCCTCCCAAGGGCTCCAGGAATCCCTGTGGGAGCCGGGAGGGACTGCATGGAATGTGTGCTCCATCCAGGATCTCTGGGAGCTGAGGCTGAGCCTTGGGGATGGAGTGGGTGTGTCATGGTGGTGTCTTGTGGAGCAGATTTTTTGGGAGTGAAGGAGTTTGGGGCTAGGGATGGAGCAGGGTCATGTTGGTGTCTTGTTGAGCAGATTATTTGGGATGGAGGAGTTTGGCGTTAGGGATGGAGCAGGGTTGTGATGGTGTTGTGTGGAGAAGGTTATTTGGGATGAAGGAATTTGATTGGGGTGGAGTTCGGGGTCAGGGGTGGAGCAGGACCATGCTGATGACTGTTGAGGCAGATTCTTGGGGAGTGAAGGAATTTGGGGTCAGGGGTGGAGTGGAATCATGTTGAGGCAGATGGTTGAGGTGGAGTTCGGGGTCAGGGATGGAGCAGCGTAGTCCTGATGTCTTGTGGAGCAGATCCTTGGGGTTGAACAAGTTCAGGTCCAGGGGGCTGCTGCGACTCTTGCCTTTGGAGATGCTCCGGGGTCCAGACTCCCTTGTCAGACCCCAAACTCACTCCCTGTCCCCCTGGCAGCGGGTGTTCCCCTACATCTCAGCCATGGTGAACAATGGCTCCCTGACCTACGACCACGACCGGGATGGACGCCCCACGGAGCTGGGGGGCTGCACGGCCATGGTGAGGAACTTGCCCCACGACACCTTCCTGGTCATCCGCTACGTCAAGAGGAGGCTCACGGTGAGTGCTGCCCATGATGCCTAAAACCAGCACTTAAATAAACCCCCCAAAACTCAATTTGTGAGTTTTAGAAGGTAGCATTTCCTTTTATTATGCCAAATATATGTAATATTTATATATTATTACATTGATATATTAATATATTAATTTTACAAGAATCTAATTTCTTCCAAAGCATGCATGCAGTTACCAAAGCCTCTTGCTTTTATTTAGTTATTTATTTTGTTTATTATTTAGTTAATTTAGTTAATTTATTATTTAGTTACCTGATTAATAATTTCAAGCATTACCTAATACTGTTACACCCACTTCCAAAACCATCCCTCTCATAGTACCATCTTTGCTCCACCCCTGACACGCCTCCTGAATTTGAGTCGGAGGTCTCAAAGACCCTTGGTCTTCCACTTCCTTGTCTCCTTTGGCACAGTATCAGCCTTCTGGAAGGGTTTCAAGGCTTCTAAATAGCTTCGACTGCTTATATCAAGTGTTATGTGTCTTTCTCAGCACATTTTTACAGATAGAGAACTCTCCTCCTCATTAAAATCCCTCATCTGTTGAAATTCTTAACAAAGAACGTAAAAACAGTGTTTGTAGAATTCTTGTTCGAAGGCATCAATAAGCTACACCAAAACTTATAGGATATAGATTTGAAGGCATCACCCCCCTGGGGGGATTACCCAGGAGGGTCCCCATGGGGCTCAGGGAGGTGTTTGTCCCACAGGTATTGATCGACATCGATGGGAAGCATGAGTGGAGGGACTGCATCGATGTGCCGGGCGTGCACCTGCCCCGAGGGTACTACTTTGGGACGTCCTCGGTCACCGGGGACCTGTCAGGTACTGCCAGGGGAGTCCAGGTAGGATTCCCTAAAGGCTATGGCAGATCTGGGGAGCTGCAGGGCCTTATGGAAGCATTTGAGGGCCTTTCCATTCTTTGGGGAGCTTTCCCTGCTCTGGGGAGCTTTCCCTGCTTTGAGGAACTTTCCCTTCTGTGAGTTTTCCATGGCATTCCAGCCCCTGGCCAGGGCTTTGGGAATGGGTGACCCCTCAGGACACCTCAGTTTTCCCTTTCCTTCCAGACAACCATGACATCATCTCACTGAAGCTGTACCAGCTCACAGTGGAGCGAACGCCGGAGGAGGAAAAGCGGGACAGGGAGGTGTTCCTGCCTGTTGTGGACAACCTGAAACTGCCTGGAAGTGAGTGAGAACCTCTGGCTTCACGGTGGGGAAGGTGGGACGAGGAGGGATTTGGGGACACTTGGAGCTGGGGAGGAAAAAGGAACTTTGATTTTAGGGGTCCCCACCGTGAGGGTCCATCTGCCAGTCTGGGGTGGGAGGGAGGTGGGTCATGTCCCATCCTGAAATTCTGCCATGAGTTCCTGGTTTGCCCCAGGGTCTCAGGGCCCAAAAGCTGTGGGGAGCTGAACCCCTAGGGGTGTGGGATGGTGAAAACGTCTGGAGCGGGGAAATCTCTGCTAGTTTTGGGGCTCTCTGAGGTCTCATGGGGTTTTCCCTCCCTCCTCTCCCAGTGGAAGCACCTCTGGAGCCCATGAGTGGCCTGGCCCTGTTCCTCATCGTGTTCTTCTCGCTGGTGGCCCTCGTCTTCGCCATCGTCATCGGCATCATTGTCTACAACAAGTGGCAGGAGCAGAGCCGGAAACATTTCTACTGACCTGGGAAACACCCGGGATGGCCTACTCCTGGGCTTTGCCGGCCACATCCCAACTCCCACCCATTCCAGACTGGCCTGATGGACAGACCCTCGTGGTGGAGACCACGAAATCCCAGCGGGAGCAGCCACTGTTCACCTGAGGGCTCCAGAGCTGCTGTGTGGATCCCAGTGGGAGTGGATGTGCCATGGAGGGGGAGCTGAGTCCTGAGGGGGCTTTGCTGGGAATGGCTCCGGAAGGGGGGGGGTTTAGGGAGCCCCAGCACAGGGGCTGTGACACCCCAGGAGCCACGGGAGCATGTCAGTCCTCACTGGATTCCTGCTGGAGCCCCTCATCCCAAGTGATGTCAGTGCCAGGAGAGACTTTCCAAGCTCTTCATCCCACTCTGGCTGCTTCCCATGTGGAGACCAGCCTGCTTTGCCTTGTTGGAACCCCCGACCTGCCCCTCTGGGTGCTGAGTTTTGGTGTTTGGAGCCAGATGCTGGTGGTTCTCCAGCAGTTTTCCCAGCAGGATGAATTGGGAAGCTGCGTGGCTGCAACCCCCTCCCCACATCTCCTGCCGCATTCCTGCTACCTCCTGCATGTCGTGTCCTGGCTCCGGGACTCACTGCATCCTGGAACCCTCCAGGAGGGGATTCCCAAGCTTCTGGAATTGATTCCTAAGCCTCTGGAGGTGATTCCTGAGCCAGAGCTCCTGCTGCCTGCAGGGAGTCGGGGTTGTTCCTACCTCAGTGACTGTTTTGGGCAGGGATTTCTGTGGAGGGTCCCTCACCCCTGGACACCCAATGGTCCCCAGAGAGACCCAGGAGAGGGAAATGCTGAATCAGTGGGGACTCTGGCTCTGGGAATATGAAGATGGTGGCTCCCTCCTTGCTGGGGTCCAGGGGATCCAAGCCCAATCCTGTGGTTTTCCAGGACATTCCCACCCAGGACAGATCCCCGTGGGAGTCTCAGCGGTACCTGGGCCAGGGGAGGACACCCGTGGCTGGTGGTTTTTCAGGTCACTGGAGGCGGTGGGAGCTGTTTTCCAAGTGCCCAGTGGGGGGTTGTGGTGTGGAAGGAGAGTTTTCCTGGTGTTTTGCCTCATTGTTGCCTGATCAGGATGGAATTTTGTGGCCTCTCTCTGGAGCTGTAACTGGTGTCTTGGAATAAACATTGGAGGGTGTGTGTGATGTCACCGTGGTCCTTGTCACTGCTGAGTGCCAGAGTGAATTGAGAGCTGTGTCCTGGTGCCATGGGGCTCTCCAGAGTCATGGAATCATGGAATGGTTTGGGTTGGAAGGGATCTTGAAAGCCCATCCAGTCCCACCCCCTGCCATGGGCAGGAACACCTTCCATCATCCCAGGTTGCTCCAAGCCCCATCCAGCCTAGCCTTGGATGCTGCCAGGGGTCCAGGGGCTGCCACAGCTTCTCTGGGCAACCTGTGCCAGTGTCCCAACCTCCCGTGAACACACGAGATGGCTTCATGAGATGGACATCAGGAGGAATTTCTTTCTGGAAAGGGTGGTCAGGCATTGGAAGGGGCTGCCCAGGGGGGTGGTGGGGGAAGTATCCAGGGAATGACTGGAGGTGGCACTCAGTGCTCTGGTCTGGGTGACAAGGTGGGAATCGGTCACAAGTTGGACTCGATGATCCCAGAGCTCTTTTCCAACCTCAGGGATTCTAGGATTCTGTGATAAGTGGAGCAGCTCTGGCTGCTCCTCTTCCTCCTCTTTCTCCTCTTCCCAGGCGGCCTTTGCCGGTGCGGGCGGTGCCGGGGCACCCCCGGCGTTGGGTGACACCCCTCATAGCCCAACCCAGGACCGGAAAATCAGGGTGATGCTACCCGGAGGTCCCCCCCGGGGGGTCTCTCGGAGCGCATTCTCCACCCCCCGCTCTTCCCCCAGCCCCGACCGTTATCGCACGCGCAGCGCGCGCCGCCGTTCAAACCGCGGGCGGTCCGCGCGCTGATTGGCCGGCGGGGCGGAGCGGACTGCGCGCTGATTGGCCCCTAGGGGTGCGCGCGCGGGGAGGGTGGGCGGGGCCGTGGCGGTGGGCGGGACCCGGCGCCGCGTTTGATCGCGGGGCGGTCCCGGTGCGGTCGCGGTTCGATGCCGCCGGGACCGGGGTTCGGATCCCTCTCCGAGAACGATGACCGCCCGCACCCCGCGCTGCGCCGCCGCAGCCTCTCCGGCCCCGCGGGCCCTGGGCAGCGCCGGCACCCCCGTGCTGGCCGAGTGCCCCGGCAACGACGATGAGCGCGAGCGGCGGCAGCGCCGGCGCTCCAGGGCCGCCGACTCCTCGCTGGGCCTCGGCTCCCCCGCACCCAGGTACGGTCGGTGCTGTCTGACAGGAGGGTGGAGCCGCGGGGGGGTCGGACTCTTCTCCCAGGACAAGAGGGCACAGTCTCAAGATGCGCCAGGGCAGGTTTAGGTTGGACATTAGGAAGAAATTCTTTACAGAGGCAGTGATCAGACATTGGAATGGGCTGCCCAGGGAGGTGGTGGAGTCGCCGTCCCTAGAGGTGTTTAAGAAGAGACTGGATGTGGCACTCGGTGCCGTGGTCTGCGTGACAAGGTGGTGTTGGGTCACAGGTTGGATTTGATGATCTCAGAGGTCTTTTCCAACCTCAGTGATGCTGTGATTCTGAGCCCCGTGACCCCTCCGTGTGTCCCGCAGGCAGGAGGGCTGGCAGCTCCCGCAGTGGAGCAACGCGCAGATCTCGGAGCACTACAGCACCTGCATCCGCCTCTGCACGGAAAACGTGAGTCCCGGGGCATCGGAACCGGTCCTTAAATACTCACTCTGGAGGTTAAACCCCCCGGCTGCAAGGTTGGAGGGGGATTTAAAAGCCTTGGGCCTTGCATGGTTATTCATGTGTTGCCTTAAGAGACCGCAGAAAAAAAGGACTCCAGCCAATTTAGTGGATAAGACAAGATAAAGAGAGTAGGTCCTTTAATTTCAGGCCTGAGGCCCAGTGAATACATATGACACGCCTGCCGTGTCTATGGGGTTCCACAGTTTAAGGTATTATCCAAACCAAGCCCAGATCTATCCACCCCCCAGATCTTCCTCCTGGCACACCCCTCTGGAAATTGAGGCAGGGGGGTCTGGGACCCCCTCTTCCTTGTCTTCATCTTCCTCAAAGCACATCCAGTCCTTGGAGCTCCTCCAAAGTTCTGGGCTTGAAGGTCGTTGCGTCTGTGGAGTATCTTGTTCAAGCCAGGGTGCAGATGTTCTTAAACAGAATGAAGGCCTACCTTGAGGGAAGTCTAAACGGAATTCAGAGGGGTTGATATGGAATGAGGAAACAGGGTTGGGTAAATGTGTAAACTACTGTGCTAAAGGGTGAGCTAACTACAGCTACATTAAAATCTACATTCACTACACAGCTACTTCTAAAATCTACAAAAGTTAAGAAAACCAAAAAGCTCTGAGGCATCATATGGAATCACAGGATGGGTCAGTGGGTCCAACCTTGCTGCTCCAGCAGGGCCTTCCCAGAGCACATGGAACAGGATTGTGTCCAGGTGGTTCTGGAATATCTCAAATTACAGTGACATATTCACAGTTTGTCCTAGAAAGGCACAAGTCACAGAACCACAGAAATACAGAGTGTCTAAGGTTGGAAGGGACCACAGTGGGTCCAGCCTTCCTGCTCAAGCAGGATCATCCACAAGGAACAGGATTGCATCCACGTGGTTCTGGAATACCCCAAATTACAGTGCCTTATTAACTGTTCATCCTAGAAAGACACAAGTCACAGAATCACAGTATGGGTCAGGTTGAAGGTTCCTCCCCAGGTGCAGGACCTGCATTTGCCCTACTGAATTTCAGAAGGTTCTTCTCTGCCTGTCTCTCCATTGTCCTATTCCTCTTTCCTGGGCCAACCATGGGCCTGTTGGTGCCCTCCCATCACTAACACACCTTACAGCCCATGTCCCCTTGGCCCTGCCCTAAATTTCCCCCTGAGCTGGGGGTCCAGGCAGGGTGAGGGGTGTCCTTGGCCTGGGGATTGGTCCCATCTGTGCTTTGTTCCAGAAAATCACCTCGAGAAACGCCTTTGGTTTACATCTCATTGACTACATGACTGAGATCCTGAAGCAGAAGAACTCTGAGCTCACCAGCTTCAAGGTGAGAGGAGTTTATTTCCATCTGGTGCTTTATTTCCATCTGGATTTAACCCAGCTAATATCAACCCTCAAATAATGCTCAGGTAGCTGAGCCTGTTACTACCACCAAAAATACCTGGGAGAGGCAGCACATTCACTTGTTGCAGGAGTTTAAGACTGTGAATAATCCTTTTGTACCACAGAAATGAATGTCTGAATTCTCTCAGTTATGGTCCTTCTAAAGGAAATCTTGCTTAAAAGTAAGGTTTGTTAATATTGAGTGTTAAAACCAGGAAAAAAATAAGGCTGGAAAAGAAAGGAAGTTAGTGCTGGTCTGATTTTGATCTAGGAAAGGATCAGAGTAAGAATTTGCCAAGGAAAATACAAACTTTAATAGTTGACTGATGCTGGGAGGGAAAACTGGGTTCTTGGATAAAGGAATAAATGGCTGAACTTTTGATGTGGCCTTAAGGAACCCCTGAATGAGCTGGTTGTGTTTGATGGGATGAAGAAAGGCTGGGAAAGGCTGCACAGGATTTTATTGGGGGATTTTCCACCTTCTAGGGGGGAGTCTGTGATCAAAAAAGGAACTTGGTATCTCCTGTTTCTTCATCTCTGGAGTTCATAATCTGGGAAAATAGAACGATACCAATGGGGTGACCCTAAAAAAGGCATGAAGGAGAAGTGGAGGAGAGAGTTTTGCTTCTCCCCATTGCTTAATCTTGGCAACTTTTTAAGCATTTTTCTGTGTGATCCCAAAAGATGAAGCAAACTGTGGGGAAAACACATCCTGGCTTCTGCTGGGGGGCCATTAGCTTTTAGAATAAATCCTTTTCCAGCTGTTCACAGTTTTTCTTGTGATGCAGAGCATTCAGGAGCTCAGTCTTGTATCTTATAGATGAGACTTTTCCCTTTCCAACCAAGAATTCCCTGTCCCTGCTGTCAGGTCGCAGCTGGAACATTGGATGCCAGTGCCAAGATCTACTCTGTGCGTGTGGACACGGTCTATGCAGACACCTACAAAATCCTTGGGGGCTTGGGCAAGGACTCAGCACCTGCCAAGGGCCTGGACAGCCCAGGGGAAGGTGGGCAATTCCCTCATTTTCCTGTTAAGCTGCTGCTTTTCCACCTGGGAACAAAAGGAACCTCAGTGCTCAGGGAATTTCAAGCGCTTTAGAATTAATTTTTCAAGGTCTGGGAGGTCCCAAATTGATTTCCCCAGGTGTTTGTTTAGGGAGGGTTGGGATGAGAATCTGCATCTGTTGCTCAGTCCTGAATTCAGTGGTTTAGTCCAGGGATTTAGATTTAGACACAAACCGCAGTTGGTCTGATCTGAACCAGTAACAATGAAGGGCCTCATGCTCTGCTGTCCTTTGCTTTGAAATAAATGTGCCAAATAGAGTCAATTTGTGGCCAAATAGAGGCAATTTGTGACCAAATAGAGTTGATAAAAAGCAAAACAGCATCCAGGCAGTGAAACATTGGTGGTTTATGCTAATAAATCACTGACTGAGCAACTTCATTGTGTATTTGTTGTACAAATTGAACTCAGAGTTGTTCTGTCCCTCCTTGGGGTATTTTAGCAAGTTTTTTAAGTGTCATTTGTTCTTCTTTCCCTTTCAGAAGACAGTTCAGCTCCTGAGGCCATCAAGAAAGCTCAGCCAAAGAAAAAACAGTCCTTCAAAACCATCGAGCAGAATTTGAGCAACATCAATGTGTCAGAGGCCAATCGCAGGTGGAAGGTGGGTTTTGGGGGAGGCTGCTGGAGCAGCTGCGTGTGGGAGGAAGGGGGTTGTAACCTCATCTTCCTCATCTCTGTTTTTCTTCTTGTTCATTCCTCTCTTGGGCTCTGACAGTCACGTACATGTCTGGATTGTGCTGCTACAGCAGAGTTGTGTCCAGTCAGGTCTGAAAGGGAGCTGGGAGGGCTCTTTCCTTACTGAAAAAGATCATGAATTATGGGATGGTTTGGGTGGGAAGGGATCTTAAAGATCAACCAATTCCACCCCCTGCCATGGGTAGGGACACCTTCCACTATCCCAGGTTGCTCCAAACCCTGTCCTACCTGACCTTGGACACTTCCAGGGATGGGGAGGAGATGTTTGGGCTCATTCTCCACTTCCCTCCACACCTGCAGGTGGATCCCATGTTCCAGAAAGCAGCAGCATCCTTTGATGAATGCAGCACTGCTGGGATTTTCCTCACTCGTCTGCGCTCCCAGAACTTCCACAGTGAGCTCCAGTTTGAGTCCAGGATTGTCCCTCTCCCTTCCTCGGAGACTCTCTCGCTGCCAAACTCAGATCCCGTGAAAATGATGGGTTTAAAGTGTGAGTGTTGGGCCCATCCGGACCTTTCCATGCTTTTCATCTCCCAAGTGAGCTCATTTTAGTCTCAGTTGCCTTGAGTTGTGCTTTGGTCACTGCTTGGCTGTTCTGGGGCACCAGTGCTCTGATCCTGGCCCAGCTGGGAGCAGCTGCTGGAAAACCGGGACCTCTGTAGGTTTTAGAACTTGACCTGTCACCCAACCTCTGGCACATCTGGCACAGCAGATGTTGGTCTGAGCTTTGCAGGACTTGGGATTAGTGCTCCAGGTTAAGGACTGACCTTCTCAGAGTGTGTTGAGCCTGGATATAGGACCAGCCCCAGCTGCTCTGACAAGATTCCCAGAGTTATTCCCACCCTGGAGTTAGGGTGGGAACTGAAATATCCCTTATAAATGAGCTCTGCATAAAGAAGAGCTGCCCACATATGTGACTTTAAGATTAATTAATTAAGAAATCATGCCTGGCACTAGTTTTAGCTTCTGGTTTTGGATCCTGAGTCTAATCCCTCCCCATTGCCCTCCCTGTCTCCAGCCCTGCTGGCTCAGTGTGTTGAGAAACGTCCCATCTGCTCTTCCCTGGCTGGTTTCCAGTTCACAAAGTGGGATGAGGAGTCCCATGAGGAGGTAGGTTGGATGGCTCTGTGCTGGGTGGGATAACTGGGCCAGGTGGGATACTTGAGTTCTCACCTCCGAGATACACAGGGGGGAGGTTGTGCTGCAGGGCTGCTGCTATCCTGCTTTTTCATGGAATCATAGAATCCCAGACTGGTTTGGGTTGGAAGGGACCTTAAATCCCATCCAGTCCCAACCCCTGCCATGGGCAGGGACACCTTTCACTAGACCAGGTTGCTCCATCCCATTCCAACCTGGCCTTGGACACTCCCAGGGATGGGGCAGCCACAACTTCTCTGGGAATTCCATCCCTGCTCCTCACCACCCTCCCAAGGGAAGAATCCCTTCCCAATATCCTGTCTAAATCCACCCTCCTTCAGCTCAAGGCCATTAAGCTGAAGCTTCCTCAGCTTCAAAGACCTTCCTGAGTTCCTTCTTCTCTCAGTCGGTGTTGGCCCTGCTGGATAAATTTAAGAAGAGTGAGCACGTGTTTGACCCCAACGCGGAGGTGGAGAGTGATGGGGAGGGCTGTGCTCCGCTCCTGCCAGAGGATGACTTCCACTCGGATTCCCCTGGGAGCAGAGCAGCAAAAAACCTTGGGGATATCACAGATAACATCAACTCCTTTGGAACAATCAGGCAGAACCAGAGCAAGAGGTGAGTGCTCACTGAAAATCCATAGCTTTGCTTTGATGGCAACTCACAACTTTTGGCAGCTCTCTGGGGAATCTTTTGTTCCCTGCTTCCTCCTCCAGTTCTAGGTAAATCCAGGGATGCGTTATGGGAATATCTCTGCCTTCCAAAGGGATCTTTGGCAAATCCACCTCTTTTTTGCAGCAGCCTCACAGATTTAAGACATTGCAACACCCCCAGCTCTGGTTAAAGACCAGGAGTCCTTCCCTGCTGGCACAGTGAACAGGAACGTTTGTCCAGAGCTGCCCTGGGTATTCAATGCCCTCAGGACTGCCAAAGGAATGGTTTCACTGAGTGCACATATGCTCTTTCCAGGACTGACGGGGCTCTTTTTGGAGAGGGAGATGTTGAGACCATGTGCCTTCACCTCTCCATGAATCCAGGGGAATATTCCTACTTCAGTCCCCGCACTCTGTCCATGTGGGCTGGCCCCCAGCACTGGCGCTTCAAACCCCGCCACACATGTAGGTATTTGGGGACAGCAGCTGCTGCCAGGTCCTGCTCACCCCAGAGATCAGGGAATCATGGAATGAGTTGGGTGGGAAGGGAGCTCAAAGCCCATCCAATTCCATGGGCAGGGACACCTTCCACCAGACCAGGTTGCTCCAAGCCCTGTCCAACCTGGCTTTGGACACTTCCAGGGATGGGGCAGCCACAGCTTCTCTAGGAATTCCATCCCAGCCCCTCACAGGGAGGAATTCCTTTCCAATATCCCATCTAAACCCACCCTCCTTCAGCTTAAGGCCATTAAGACTAAATTAGACTTTCTGCTTCCATAAAAAGATGCTGATCCCTGTAAAACATGAAGCTGACAACAACACATTGCTTTCCCAAAACAAAGGGTGGGATCTGTCCTTGTGGGTGGATCTGTGTGGAGCAGATGCTCAGGTTGGGAGTGAGCTGCTTGTCCTGGCTCTGTCACCAAGCACTGACACTTCCCTTCCTTTCTGCAGCCAATGCCAACTCTGAAAAGGAGACCAGGAAAAGGAATGTAAAGAAAGTGTTTGAGCTGGACTTTGATGAGAATGTTGACTTTGAGGCCCATTTCCGTAAGACCAAGGTACCTGCTGAGTTCCTGCCTCTTCCTGCTCTCCATTTTGCTGGATTCTTCCTGGTTTACATGCTGTCAGGTCCATCTAGGTGTCCAGGGTGCTGAAGGGAAGCTACTGGATGCACCAGCTGAGCCCATTGTGGAATTCCTCCTTGGAGGCATCCCAGACCTTGCCCCCTTTTAGACAAAGACCTGTGTTCAAAGCACTTATTTGTGCATGAAAAACTCCTGCCTGATGGCATCTTCCACCCCTTTCCCAGGCATCTGTAACTCTGGCCAAATCCATCCTGGAAAGACAGAATGTGAGAAGCACCACGCTCCCCACAGACTTCATCTATAACCCTCAGAACATGCTCCAGCTGTTCCTCAAACCACTTGTTAAGGTAAGAGCCTTCTCTGAAGTCCTCTCAGCAATAACTCCAGGCTCAAAATCTCCAAAATTCTTGAAATCCTGGGAGTCTTTTGGAATGCTCCTCAGGGTTGGGGATGGGCCAGTGTGTGACACAGAGCTGACCCACTGTGGATGCTGAGGCTGTTGTAGGGGGTTGCTGGAGGTGTGTGAGGAGGAGGAAGAGCTAGAAGGGGATGAAGGAACATGATACAGGCATTGCTTGGGGAAATATTTAGTATTTTTCCATCCCTGGTCTGTCCCTGTAGCTCAACAGGACGTCGGAACCAGTCACCCCCCTGGAGAACGAAGCTGAGATTGGGGACTATGACTACAACAACCCCAATGACACCTCCAACTTCTGCCCTGCCCTGCAGGTAAAGAGCAAGAAGGTCTTTTTTCTGTTTGATACATGATGGGAATGATTTAGGGGTAATCCATGTCCAGAATTAATTACTAGTGAAAAGGAAGTGGAGCTGCAGAGTCTCTGTGCCCATCCCGTCCCCTCACTGACATCACCTGAACTCTGCCTTTGGTATTTGCACCTGCTGCAGAAACCCCATTCCAGGCTTTTCCAGGCCTTGAAGTGGGAATAAATTCCATGTCTCACCTCTGCACTGAGCTCTGCACAGGGAGTTTTCCTCCCGGCCCTTCCAAGCTCCAGTTGAAGTTGATTTCTCTTAAAGCTTCAGCTTTCCGCCAGGTGGTGGTTGTCACAAGTCCTGGCTGGTCCCACTCTGGCAGCAGAGCCCTCCTCTCCTTGTTTTTCCATGTATTATGGGATCCCAGAATGGTTTGGGTGGGAAGGGACCCTAAAGCCCATCCAGTTCCACCCCCTGCAGGGACACCTTCCTCTTCACCAGTTGCTCCAGCCTGGCCTTGGACACTCCCAGGGATGGGGCAGCCACAGCTCCTCTGGGAATTCCATCCCAGCCCCTCCCACACCCTCCCAGCAAAGAATCCCTTCCCAATATCCTATCTCAACCCACTCCCTGTCAGTTTAAATCCATTGAACCAACAGTTTAAACCCAAGTCTTTCAGCTGCCTCTGGGGTGGGTCTGATGAGGGTCTGAGACCCCCAGTGCTGCTGGTGGGAGCTGGTGGGAGCTGGAGCTGCCAGAGATGGGCAAGAACATGGAATGGTTTGGGTTGGAAGGGACTTTAAAGCTCATCCAGTGCCGCCCCCTGCCAGGGGCAGGGACACCTTCCACTATCCCAGGTTGCTCCAAGCCCCGTCCCCCCTGGCCTTGGACACTCCCAGAATGCAGGACAGGTTTTTGATGTTCTTCTCTCTAGATTCAGCCTTAGAGAGGCTGAATAAGGCCCTGTTCTGTGGGGAATGTGGGCAGGAATTGCCACCGTGGAGAGGCTCCTCAGGGATGTCCCTGGGTGGTGTCACTGCTATGTCTCCTGTCCAGGTCGCAGACAGTGACGATGACAATAACCCTTCTGAGTTCCTGGGTCAGGCAGAGGAGTTCAATCCCCAGGGGCTGCAGCTCAACAGGGTGGACATCACCACGTACGGGGAGCTGAACCTCATCGCTGAGCCCCAGAAGGTGAGCACTGGGAGGGCCTTGAGGGCTGCTCCCAACACTCAAAAATTTTTGAATTTCTAAAAATTAAAAGCTGTTTAAATTAAAAAATTAAAAGCTAAAATTAGAAGTTTCTTAAAATTAAAAGACAGAACTAGAATCTAGTTGATTCTGTGATTCTGTCAAAGTTTCTTAAAATTGAAAGTTTCTTAAAATTAAATATTTCTTAAAATTAAACATTTCTTGAAAGTTGTCTCAGGATTAGAGATTCCGAGACAGCTTTCCCTGGTGCAGGATCTCCTGGGTTTGCTGCTGGATACTTTATTCCCAGCTGATCCTTCATGTAAGAGGAGGGAATTAAACACCAAAGGCCATTCCCAAGGGAACTGTGCCTTGGTTATCCCTGTGATCCCAATGATCTCCACTTACCCTGCCTGTCCTTCCCTCAGATCAATAAAATTGAAATTCAATATGCAAAGACTGCCAAGAAAATGGACATGAGGAGGCTGAAGGAAAACATGTGGCAGCTGTTGACTGATGGGCAGAAGAAAGGGACAGTGGGAGAGGTGAGTGCAGGAGGAGCTGGATTCCTCAGGAAGAGAGTGTCCTGAGGGAATTGTGCAGTTTATCAGCAATCCCTTTCTTGTTCCCATGGGTTGGTGGTAAAGACAGACCAAGTGTGACTTGCAGGGGATTGTATCTGGATTTGGGGGAGCAAAATTTGTCTCTGATTTTTGCTGAGTAGGTAGAAGAGGCTGAGAAAGAGAAGGATGCCTCAGTGGTGGCAGGAGAGAAGAAGCTGAGCAACATCACAGAGGACCTGCTGCACAGGTAGAGACTCTAAACCAGGTTGGACTGAAGATAGGACAGACTTTAGTGAAGTTTGGGCAAGAACAGCCCCCTCTGTGTCTGTCACAGCCCTTTTCTTACTCTAGGTTTTCCTGGGGGAGCTGTGGGTTCATCCAGCTCAGCAGCGGAAGGGGAAAGTGGAAAAAAGCAGATCCCTAGGGAGGAGCTGATCTCTGTGCTCTGTCCATCCTAATCTTGGTCTCCCTTCCCTTCCATAGGCTTCCTGCTGCCATGGCAACCAACCTGTCCGTGCCCTTGGCCTTCATGTGCCTCCTGCACTTGGCAAACGAGAAGGTGAGTGCACACCTGGGGCAGGGCCACTTCCTGAATTAGGATTTCTGGACTTTTCCCATGCCCACAGTGGACACTGATGGGCTGGGAACACCAGCATTCCCAGCTGGTTGCTCTCAGTCCTTCCCTATCCTTGGATCTGGCAGCACTTTGCTCCTCAGAGTTGTTCCAAGTGTTGTGAGTGTTCCAGGTTCCCAGTCATGGAATAGAATCCCAGAATTACTGAGACTGGAAAAGACCTCCAAGATCACAGAGTCCAGTCTTTGACTGATCTCCACCATCCCAACCAGCCCAGAGCACTGAGTGCCACCATCAAGTGAGGTGTTCCTTTGTCACCTCCAGGGATGGAGACTCCACCACCTCCCTGGGCAACCCCTTCCAATGCCTGACAACCTGTTCCACGGAAAAATTTCAACCTGAACCTCCCCTGGCACAGCTTAAGGCCTTGTCCTCCTGTCCCTTGTTCCCTGGAGAAGAGTCCAACCCCAAAAAGCATCAGCCTTGCTGAGGAGGGGCTGGAGTTGTTCTGAACCTTCATCCTGTGGGGGTTTTATGCCTTCAGACTCCAAGGGGAACAGTCTGGCTTTGTCAAACTCAGCTTTCCCTTTGTATTCCCAGAATCTGAAGCTGGAGGGCACAGAGGACATGTCTGATGTCCTGGTGACACAAGACAACTGAACCACATGTGGAGCAGCCCCTGGAATGACCTCAGGCCGGAGCTCAGTGTCCCAGCTCTGGACTCTCATCAGTGGCAGATGTTTCTCCTTCCAGCTGAGAAATCCCACTGCTCTCTGCACCTCAGGAAGGCTTTTAAGTCAGGGATGTCCCACTTGACCACAGGACCTGCACAGATGGGCGTGGCTCAGCCTTCCTGGCTCCTGCCATCTCTGATCCATCAGCTTTTTCTGGAATGGGTAGTGGAGTTCCTCCATTTCACTGTGAATCACCAGTGCCTACAGCAACAGGCTCTTCTGTGTGTGTCCCAAAAGGTTCCTCTGTGTGTCCTTTCCTGTCTGTTATTCTCAGTTTTTGGACTGACTGTTACTCCTATCTCCAGTTCCTCCCACAGTCCTGTTCACCCCATGAAAGGATTTACCTTTTACACTGTGTTTAAAGATAATAAATTGCTCCACACTGTGCAGATGGGCCTTTGAAGGAGTCTCCAAAACAGAAGGGGTTAAAATAACACAGGAGGGTTGGGGGCAGAAGGGTTGGGGCAGCTCCCTAAAAAAGGGGGTCCAGGAGTCATTGGGATTATGTGGTTGGATCACCAGCCTCGACCCCTCCTGCAGTACCCAAACAATGGGAGCAGGACCAGCCTGGAGATGGTGACCAGGGTCAACCAAGAGCTGAGATCATCAGGGATGTTCCTGGTGCTGAGGCAGGTCCAGGATGAAGCTGGGAAGTCGGTCTGGAGGTCGTGTTTGGGTCCGGGTTCCACGTGCCAGACTGGAGCTGGAGCTGCAGCTCCCTGCCAGCACCAAGCGTGTCAGCCCACAGGGGGAGGATTCATTCCAGCCCCAAAGCCCCCCCAAACCCCTGGAGATAAGGAACCCTCTACCTGCAGCCAAAGTGATGCTGGTCCTGCCAGAGCTGCCAAATCTAGCATAGACTCAGCAGCTGGGCTTGCAGGTTTGGGCTATTTTCCCCTTCTTTTCCATTTCCTTTTCCTCCACCTCTTCCTTCTCGGTTACCTTTTCCTCCGTCTACTTTTCCTATTCCTCCTTCTCCTTTTCCACATCCTTTTCCATTTCCTTTCCCTCCATCTCCTTCTCTGTTGTC
>NW_020885104.1:170744-174040 GCF_003945725.1 Corapipo altera
CTCCTTTTCCTCCTCTTTAGGGATGGCAGCTGGCTCAGGGTTCCCCCCCCCCCCCCCCCCCCCCCCGAGCCCCGACACCTTTCATTGCACCGATGGCTCCTCTCACTCCCGACACCTTCCAACCCCAACAATTCCCCTTTTCCTCCGACACCTCTTCCAGGATTAAAACCTAAAATCCCCCTGGGGAAGAAGATTTCCCTGGAGCTCCTGTTGGAGTGGAGCTCTGAGGGGGCTAGATCCCACCGAGGGGTGCTCAGCTCCCCTTGGTACCCTGAAATACGATGTATTCCTGAAATCCAGTGTAATCCTGAAATCCAATGTATTGCCAAAATCCAAGCCATCCCAGAGCTGATGGAAAGTCCCTGCAGGCTGGACCCTGATCATGGGGAAACTGAGGCAGGGACAACCCTCAAATCCCCCTCCCCACATCTCTGGACACACCCCCTCCCATTCTGCCTGAATAAAAACCAGAGCCGGGAATAAAAACCCGAATAGGGTTTCTTTTGTTGTTTATTTTACGCATTTTTGTTAAATTCTGATATTTTTACGTAGAGGGCAGGAGCCTTCCTGGAATGAGAGGGTTTAATGTCACCTCGGATCCTTCACCCCCTTCCTGGCCCCGAAGGAGGGGACAGAAGCCAAATTTTACCCCTCCCCCAATTTCCCCCAGCTTTTGCTTTCTCTGCTTTTTTGGCCCAAAATGAGTCACCGGGGGATTTTTTTTCTCTCATTTTTCGGGACTCTTTCACAAGCCGAAAGAGGGGAGGGATTCTCGGGGGGCTGCAACGGGGCTGAGCACCCCTGGGTGCCCTCCAGCAGCCCCAGCTGGGGTTCCCAACGAGGGGACAAGGGACGACATCCCTGGAGGTGTCACCCACCGCCCGCGCGGTGCTGGGACCCGCCCCCCCAGGAAGGGGACCAAAGTGGCCACGTCCACGTCCAGTGACCTCGACGCAGCCGTGTCCCCAAGCCCCGGGTGGCTCCGAGGGGGAGTCTGGGGCTGGAAAGTCCTGCCTAGTCATTCAGGGGGTGGTGCGGGGTGAGAGCCCCAAGAAGCGCGTCCGTTCCGGTAAGGAAAGAGTCAATGGCCCGCGCGGAGCCGCCTCAGCCCCGCACACGCCACTTCCCCGAGCGGGGCTGACTCATCCCCGCGCTCCGTCCCGCTCCCGATACCGGCTCCCACCGCTCCATGAGCCGCTCGACCTGAGCCCCTCCGTGAGTACCGGGGGTCCCGTAGGGGGTTGGGGGTCCCGGGCATCCGCCACGAGCCACGTGTCACCCCGCCCCGCTGCCCACTTCGCCCCATCCCGGCGGGGACCCCACGAACTCGGCTGGGAATCCCAAAATCCCAAACCCCATAGAAGTGGGGTGCGACCCAACTACGCGGGGAGACCTCAACCTGTGCTCGCCCCCACCTGCCCCAAAGCCCCTTTTCCAGCCTCTCCCACCGCGTTGGGTGATGTCAGGGTTTCTTCTCCCGGTGCCCGCGGGATGGGAAGGGATGACTTCACCCCATTACTCACCCGCCGTCACGATTTGGCTCCGCTCCCGCGCTATTCCAGGCTCAGCCCCGTGCTCCAACAGGGAATTCGGGCCTGGATAGCACGAGTTCGGCTTAATGGGGGGATTTCGGGAAGGAGAGGGAGCCCCAAAAGCGCTCCGGGGAGTCGCAGGGGTTCGGAGTGCGGCGGGATTTGGGATGAGTTTGGCCGCCGCGAAAGAGCCGCCGAAGCGCCGTTAACTGTCATTTTAATCAAATTATTGAGTAATTAGAGTCATCTCCACCCCATAACTACCCCGCTTGAGTAGGTTACAGATGGTTCCCGCCGGCAGGAGATGTTCATCCCCAAATCGGCCGTTTTTCGTCCCCAAACCCCCGACGTCCCCCCCGGCGGGGGGAAATCGCGTCAGCGGTGCCGGGAACCGCCGGAATCGCGGGGAGCACGAGAAGGGGGACACGTGTGAGCTTCACCTGTACTTGAACACGCGCGCACGCACGCACACACACAGAGGTGCCCACCAGCACCCACACATCACCTCCACGCAGAGGTGTGTCCCCTCACGTGTGTCTCACTTGCAGCTCACCTGCACATGTATGTGCTCACCTGCACACACCTGTACTCACCTGTGCTCACATGCATGTTGGCACTTGTGTGCTCGTGTAAACACACCTGGGCACGTGTTCACTCTGACACGCGTGTATGTGCTCATCTGCACATGGGAACACACATTACGTACCCACCTGCACTCACCTGTGCTCACCTGTGCTCACAGGCTCACATATTGGCACTTCTATGCCCTCATAAACACACCTGGCCACGTGTGTTCACCCTGCATATGAGGACAGACACGTACGACTCACCTGTACTCATAGACATGTTGGCAGCTGTATGCACGTGTAAACACGCCTGGGCACGCGTGTTCACCCTGCACACGAGAACACACATGTACACACCTACCCATGGCCGCGCAGACGCTGCCGCTTCCGGACTACAAGTTCCATCACACCCCTCGCCGGGGACGGGGCCGACCCTCCCGACCGCCCAATAGGCGGAGGGGGCGAGTTGGTCCCACCCAATCGGAGCCAAGGGGGCGTGCTGGCCCCGCCCCTCGGGCGCACCCCAGTCACGTGGTGCAGGCGCGGCGGGTGAGCGATCGGGGGCGGCGGGGGGGGGACGGGGGCACGAGGGGGTCCCGTGGGAAGGGGTGAGTCAGAGGGGGCTTGGATCCACCCCCGACCGGGTCTCATTTACCTCAGGTTGGCAGCGCCTTTTTTTGCCTTTTTTTCCATCGGTTTTACCCCAAAAAAGTGGGCGGGGGGGACTATTGGGGGGGTACCGAGGCCTGGATTGGGGGGGGCAGTCAGCGAGCAGCTTCAGGCCACGAGTGGCCGATTTTGGGTGACCCCGTGACCCGAATCATCCCGATTTCTCCTTAATTTTATGGGAGCAGCAACAATTTGGGGGTCTCACCTCCCCTTCCCTCTCCTTTTTTTTTGCTTTTCAGGACCTCTTCCTAAAGCAACGGTTTGGGGTCTCTCACTCCCTGCACCCCATTTTTTTCCCCTCAGGACCCTCCTAAGATCAAAGCCAACGACTCCCCCCCATGGAGAACAACCAACCAGGGCAACAAGACCCCCAAGAAGCCACCACCAGCAATCCCACAGTGAGTTCACCCCGAGATTTTAAGGGGGGTGCTGAACCCTCCCAAATTTGGTGGGGGGACGAGGGTGAGCAGCACTTTGGCCACCAGTGAAAGAGAGGATGAGGAAGAGAAGGGTGAAATTTCCAGCCTTG
>NW_020885104.1:174050-174812 GCF_003945725.1 Corapipo altera
GATGGCAGGAACCTCTGAGCCAGCCAGGTGCCCCTCCTGTGCATCGAAGATGGATTCGCATCCTTGGCTCTCGGCAAGATAAGTGCAGGGCAAAGACCCAGAGAGGGGCTGGGAGTCGGTACAAGTATGTGTCTCACCTGGAGGGATTTTTGAAATTAGTCTGGAGCAATGGGTGTCCTGTAACAGGTTATTTGGACACATGGAAGGAAGGACTTACTTTGTATCATTGGATTCACATGTGCAGGGCAGAGCAGTTCCGGTCTGTGTCACGTCCTCTGTCTTGTCCCTGTTTTGTGTCCTTCTTCTCTTAATTGTGTCCCATGGTGTGTGTTGTCACAGGTGTGGGGTGTCTCACTTGGGGTCAGCCTGGAACTGCTCTGCCCTGCTCTGTGGGTCAGTGGGTAGATAGAATATTGCTCAGAGTCTCCCCTCAACATGTCAGTTACCTTAGACAGTTGAGCCGAGGGTGTACGGGCCTGCCGGATGGAGCGGGTGTACATAACTCGTGTGCAATCATTATAGCCGAGTGTTGTGGAGCTGATGGTACTTGGACAGCAGGACCTCGCAACTGGGTTGTCATTTGTGTTCTTGTAGGCTGCAGTCAGAGTTCTCTCTCGCTCAGTGGAAATGAGTTCTTTCAAGTGGTTAAGATCTGAGTGACCATGTGGGTGACCTGACTAACCCTTTGTTTTTTGTTGTTTTATTTCAGATAAGCGGACACAATGTACCCCAGACGGAGAGAAGTTGAAGCAGCCTGGTAAG
>NW_020885105.1:0-19295 GCF_003945725.1 Corapipo altera
TAAGCACACAACAATAAACTGGGGAAAAACTGTCAGTCCGGTGGGTGAATTGTCCAGTAAGTGACAAGTCCATTTAGATTCCATTTATGCTTCTCCAGGCAACATATCTCTCCCATTCTGTCTTCTTATCCACTACACTAAGGGTTGTTGTTTCCTGTTTTCAGACCTACCTCCCAACTGACAGCCTGACACCCAAAATTGTATTGAAACAAAGACTCCTCCCAAAGCAAAAATACCAGCATGGAAAGTTCTGGTTCCACATGGAGTCTCCAGGCTTACAAACCAACTGCACCACAAAGCCAAAGCTTGCTGGCTTTTTTTCCTGGGGATATGGGCTGTCTTTTCCTGTTTTCAGACTCGCCCCCAGATTGCCAACCTATCTCCTAAAATAGCATACAGAAGAAGATTCCTCCCACAGAAGAGATGTCAGCACAGACAGCTCTTGCTCCCCATGGAGTCTCCAGGCTGACAAACAAACTGCACCACAAAACCAAAGCTTGCAGGCTTTCTTTCCTGGCGATAAGGGTTGTTGTTTCCTGTTTTCAGACCTGCCTCCCAACTGCCATCCCAACACCGAAAATTGCTTTTATACAAAGACTCCTCCCACAGTAAAGATGCCAGCAAAGAAAGCTCTTGCTCCCCATGGAGTCTCCAGGCTGACAAACCAACTGCACCACAAAGCGTAAGCTTTAAGGTTTTCTTTCCTGCAGATAAGTGTGGCAATGGATTTGCCATATGCAGGATGGAAGAAGTCCTGTCAGAGATGGACTAGTGAAGAAAAAGAAGAAAACAACTCAAATGTTATAGAAACGGAAGTTTTTAAGGTGGTTTAAACAGGTTTTAAAATGGTTCTTGCCTTTTTTGAAAAGTCACTGTTTCTTCTTCCCGACACCCCCTGTGCGGGACTTGTCTCCCATACAAGGTATCCTGGGAAGGTGTCCTGAGGTGTTTCTCATTGGTCCTTGTTAACCCCTCCTATTGGCTGTTGACCCCTTACCTGATTTTTTTTTTCTGTATGCCCCTGAAATTGTCATTGGTTCCCCTTTGACCCTCCTAAAAACCTTATAGACCCCTACCCCACAATAAACTTCCTCTTTCGTCCGTCCCTCCCTGGTGGTTTTTGTGAGCTCCTTACGGGGTCGTGGGCCACGTGCCGGGGGGCAGGGGGGAAGGGCATTCACCTCCAGTCTCCAGACTGACAAACCAATAGCACCACAAAGCCTAAGCTTCCAGGCTTTCTTTTCTTGGTGATAAGGGCTGTTGTTTCCTATTTTCAGCCCTGCGGTCCAACTGCCAGTCTGACTCCCAAAATTGCATATGGACGAAGATTCCTCCACACCAAAGATACCAGCACGGAAACTCTTGCTCCCGATGGAGTCTCCAGGCTGACAAACCAACTGCACCTCGAAGCCAAAGCTTGCTGTCTTTCTTTCCTGAAGATAAGGGCTGCTCTTCCTTGTTTTCAGCCCTGTCTCCCAAATGATAGACCGATTCCCAAACTTGTATAAAAACAAAGGTTCCTCCCAGACTTAAGTTTCCAGCAGAGAAAACTCTTGTTGTTCATGGATGATCCAGGCTGACAAACCAACTGCACCACAAAGCCAAAGCTTCCAGGCTTTCCTTCCTGCGGATAAGGACTCTTGTTTCCTTCTTTCAGCCCTGCCTCCGAAATATAAGACCGACTCCCAAAATTGCACACAAAAAAAGATTCCTCCATCACCAAAGATACCAGCACAGAAAGTTCTTCCTACCCCATGGAATCCCCAAGCTTACAAACCAACTGCACCACAAACTCAAAATTTGCTGGTTTTCTTTCCTGCTGAAAAAGGCTGTCATTTCCTGTTTTTGGACCTGTCTCCCAACTGCCAGCCCGACACCCAAAATTGCATATAAACAAAGACTCCTCTCACAGCAAAGATGCCAGCACAGAAAGCTCTTGCTCCCCATGAAGTGCTCACAAGGAGAAACAAGTTTCACAACAAAACCAAAGCTTCTAGGCTTTCTTCGCTGCGGATACGGGTTGATGTTTCCTGTTTTAAGCCCTACATCCCAACTCACAGCCCGACTCCCAAAATTGCATACAAACAAAGATTCCTCCCACACCAAAGCTGCAAGCACAGAAAGGTCTTCCTCCCCATGGAGTCTCAAGGCTGAAAAACCAATTGCAGCACAAAGCAAAGCTTCCAGGCTTTCTTTTGTGGTGATAAGGGTTGTCATTTCCTCTTTTCAGCTCTGCCTCCCAAATTCCAGCCCCACTCCCAAAATTGCATATGGACGAAGATTCCTCCCACACAAAAGACGTCAGCAAAGAAAACTCTTGCTCCCCGTGGAGTCTCCAGGCTGACAAACTAACTGTAGTACAAAGTCAAAGCTTCAAGGTTTTCTTTCCTGGAGATAAGGGCAATCATTTTCTCTTTTCATTCCTGCCTCCCAACTGCCAGCCTGACTCCCAAAATTGCATACGGATGAAGATTCCTCCCACACCAAAGACGCTGGTACATACAGCTCTTGCTCCCCATGGAGTCTCCAGGCCAACAAACCAACTGCACCAAGAAAGCAAAGTTTCCAAGGTTTCTTTCCTGGGGATAAGGGCTGTCGTTTCTAGTTTTCAGACCTGCCTCTCAACATCCAGACCGACTCCCAAAATTACATACAAACAAAGATTCCTCGCAGACTAAAATTGCAAGCACAGAAAGCTCTTTCTGCCCATGGAATCCCCAGGCTGACAAACCAAATGCACAACAAAACCAAAGCTTCCAGACCGACCCCCTAAATTTTACACAAACAAAGATTCCTCCCACAAGAATGTTATCAGAAGACAAAACTCTTGCTGTTCATGGACGACCCAGGTTGAGAAAAAAACTGCACCACAAAATCAAAGTTTCCAAGATTTCTTTCCTGCGGATAAGGGCTGTTATTTCCTGTTCTCAGACCTGCCTCCCAAATGACAGCCTGACTTCTAAAATTGCATACAAAGATTCCTCCCAGACTAAAGTTGGCAGCACAAAAAACTCTTGCTGTTCATGTAGTCTCCAGGATGACAAACCAACTCCCCCACAAAGCCAAAACTTGCAAGTTTCCTTTCCTGATGATAAGGGCTGTTGTTTCCTGTTTTCAGCCCTGTCTCCCAACTGCCAACCTGACTCTCAGTATTGCACACAAAAAAGATTCCTCCCACAAGAAAAGTGCAAACAGAGAAAGTTGTTGCTTCCCATGGAGTGCCCAGAATGACACACCAGTTGCACCACAAAGCCAAAGTTTCCAGGCTTTCGTTCTTGGTAATAGAAGCTGTCATTTCCTGTTTTCAGACCTGCCTTGCAACTGCCAGACCGATGCCAAAAATTGCATAAGGAGGAAGATTCCTCCCACACCAAAGATGCAAGAATGGAAACTCTTGTTCCCCATGGAGTATCCAGACTGACAAACCAACTGCACCAAAAAGTCAAAGCTTGCTGGCTTTCTACCCTGGGAATAAGGGTTGTCATTTCCTCTTTTCAGTCCTGCCTCCCTACTGACAACTGAACTCCCAAAATTGCATATAATCAAAGATTCCTCCAACTGCAAAGATGCCAGTACAGAAAGTTCTTGCTCCGCATGGTGTCTCCAGGCTGGCAAACCAACTGCACTACAAAACCGAATTTTCCAACTTTCCTGGGAATAAGGGCAGTAATTTCCTGTTTTCAGACCTCCCTCCCGACAGCCCGAATTCTAAAATTGCAAATAAAAAAAGATTCCTCCCACTCCAAAGAAGCCAGCACAGACAGCTCTTGCTCCCCTGGAGTCTCCAGGCTGACAAACCGACTGCAACACAAAGCCCAAGGATGAAGAACTAGCTGTTTCACGATGAATATTGCCAGCAGCTACCACATGAAAGGAGCCCTGAAGAGAAGACACAAGGACTACCTGAAACGACATTGCAGCCCTGGCCACACTGATCAACATAACTGGTGTACTCAGGTCTCCAATCAGGAGGTCCTGAGACACACTATCTGTAACGCTGTTGATGCTTCTGAGAAAGGACGCAGGGTGGCCCCCGCTGGGCGGGGCCCCCCCCCCCCCCCCCCCGCAACAGGTTGATCAAGCAGGGCAGCAACATCGACAACTTTTGATTTAAACCCTGGAAAACACAGAAAAGCTCAAGCGATTCTGCCTCCTGCACAGTCCACACAGCTACAGCCCATGGGCAGCAAGACACATGAAAAAAGAACAGCACCAGGGGAAAGGTTCCACCTGAGACTTAACCTCTATAAACCTCTGAAACAAGGTTGAAATAGAACACCAAAATTCGTGTAAGAACCTCTTATTTAACTTCAGTCCTGATCATATGGCTAGTCAGACAGGGTTAGTCTTGAAATAACGAAAACCTCACCAGTTTTCATAAGAGTGGAATTACTCATGGTGGGAATTTGAAGACTTCATATACCATTCAGAATAAGGAGTCACTATGGTTCAACAGAATCATGTTACACATCTCTAAAATCTTGACACCGGCAGAAAGTATTTTTAAGTTTACACAGTTACACATTCATGTAGTTTTTCTCTTTCACACAATCTTTTTCCAGTCATACATAGGTGGCCACCTCAGTCATCTGTCATTCACACACACATCGTAAGTTGTTATTAGGTGTGTAGTTCTCATCAGTCTTATAACTTAAAGGGAATTTTAAGGCATATTTGCTAATATTAACTTGTAAATCTTGTACAACTCTCCATGCAAAAGACAAAGATGACGAGAATGGACAGGATATTACCTTGAAAATTTTCAACCTTTTTCATAGAGCAAGGACACTCTATTTGTCATAATGGCAGCAGAACCACTTCTGCATTTTGTCTTCCCTTTTTCACCTCTTCCCACCCTCTGCCCCCCCTGCGTCTCCTGTTTCTCTTGAGCACTCGGCCCCCCTGGAAGCAAGTGTTACTTCATTAAGGGAGCTTTCACTAGCACTTGTCGGAGGACGGGGGAGAGGGAGGGAGGGAGGGGGAGGAGGGGGAATAGAGGTTGGGTCCTTTCGGAGAAAAATCGGGAAGAAAAGTCAAATTGCCTTTGCTCTCCTTATGTCACAAGCTAACTACATGGTCTGCTGAGAAAGAACGATAGGAGGTGTGAGAAATAGAAACCCAGTCGGGCAATTTCCAATCAGAATTTATTATATGATAAAAGCAAATTCAGCGTTGGGTGATCAGGGAAGGGGTTCAACAACTCCCAACGCCTGTCACACCCAAAGAAGACAGTTGTTCTACATTTATTTCCAGCTACTACATGAATATTCATTATACATAAGTATAAACATTACACATTGTTAGGTACATGAGTATAAACATTACACATTGTTAGGTCATACATTCAACAGATATTTCTTAACAAGAATGTTATCTATAAACATCCATAATATTGATTCCAGTTTTTTGCTCTAATCTGGACAATATTAATTTGACATTTTCTTCATCTCGGGAAGGTGGAGTTCTGGTGACTAACAGTACTTTGGCACTTTGAACCGTCTTTGGATCTATCGGCATTGTTGATATTTGCATTCCTTGTACTACAGAAACTATCAATCTAATGAAACAAGGGATTAAACATGGTAAAAATATTATACTGACCAATACGCATAATAAAAAGAATCCTACTTTCTTCCACCAAGCTGTTCCTAACAAGTTATCCCACCACTGACTGTCGAGCATGCAGTTCCATTTTTGTAAAGGTACATGAGTCAGTTTTCTGATATCCTTCGCAATATCCATAACTGCCTGTCTATTATCATCAATTTGTAAACAACCATCTGAAGTGTTGAATTTACCACACACACCCCCTTCCTCAGCTAACAGATAATCTAAGGTAAGCCTATTCTGAAACACAGCTTCTTGAGTTTTTGATTGCTGACTTGTGATTAGATCCAGAGTTTGAATTGTCTTATTGACTACTATTTCCATGACTGTTTGAAGGCGGATAATTCTATTTAGCATGTATATGGGGGTTCGATAACCCCAGGTCCCATCTTGGGTCCAAGTAGCTGGTCCGTAAGTAGCAATGATTCTTTCAGGAGGCCATTCATCATCGTACCACTTTTGGGTTCCTCCAATGTCATCCCTTTTTTCTCGGCGTATGGTTCCATAATCATTATACAAAGGTACACCTAAACTCATACCTTTTTTGGGGGGCAGTAAGAAGAACCCCAGTTGGATTATACCTAGTGTACAGACTCCTCTCCAGTCTTTAGGGAGCTGTGTATATGCTCATTTTCCACATATCCAAAATAATCCTTCAGGAGCTACCCATTCTAAATCGGTACTACCTGCTTGGTCCCAATATATTTTTAATTCTTTTATGCTCTCAAAAGGGTTTTTCAAATTTGTTTCATTACACCACCAGCTTTGAGTTTCATCATGCCAAGTACAATCTGCAGTCATATTGTTAGTCCAATATCCTAATGGTTTTTTTGGCCACCAGTATTCTCCTGTGGTATTGATTATTTTCACTGATAGGCATGGGGACTCTCCTACTTTAGTTTTATATGTTTCCCTACCTCTCCGTTCAATGCATTCTTGCCCAACTACGTCAGAAATTAAAATCCAACCTTGGGGCCTAGATTCTGATGCTTTCTGGGAGTGATTCCATTTTAAAATTTCCCATGGGGTGAGACCAGTACCTTTCCAGGGTCACTCTTCTGTCATCAAAGGTCCACTACAAATCCAGTACTTAGGTAAATTTAAGGTTTGAATAATATGTTCCATTAGATCAATATATAGGTTAGTTCCATAACCCGGGAGTTGCCAATCTTCTCCTAGTTTGTCTTTCAATTTCTGGTATAAGTCACCTGTGTTGGAAGGTTTTCCTTGTGTGGTTTCTTTTAATGTAGTTTGCACCCTCTGTTTTATTATTTCCTCCCTTTTCAAGTCCTGCATTCCACCACCGTCAGAAATGTCCCAATGGCCTTCTTGAGTGAAACAAATCCATTCCTTTCCCTTAGGACAACTAAGTCCCAACCTGGTTCCCCCTTTTCCTAAATTTTTTACTACCCATAGTTGCCAAGAACCCATGTTGCAAGTGTTCAGTTGTCTAGAGTCATAGCAGACTTTGTTGACAAATGAGTGGTAGCTTAAGCTTTGAATCATACGGCCTTTATATCGTGTAATTTGGTAGCATTTTGTACACTCGTCAGACAGGACGTGAGCCCAAAAGCAGCAGAGTATCCAAAAGGGTCCAGCATAACTTAAGCCTCCATGGTCCATGTCCGAACGGGGTTGCATCCCGTGGCTGGCTGTCAGTGGCAGGTTCAGAGGTTAACCTGGTCTTGCCCCTTTTAGATTTTCTAATTTAATTAAGGTCCAGTTTTTCCGTTTCCAGGTAAAGGTTCACTTTATCTCACAACAACGGATTCTGTCAACAAAATTATTATTCCCACTAATTAATCAATATATAAATTGTTAGCCATTGTGACATTCTTTACATGGGGTCTATAAAGTCATCCAGCGGGCAGTCAATTTGGGCTGTTTCTCCAGAAAATTTCATCACACTGTATCTTAATGCTGCATACCAGTCAGTTTCAAATATTTCCCAATTTACTGGTAATAACAATTCCCACCCACAGAACAGCTTATTTATCTGTACTGACTCTAATTGAGGTTGATCTCCTTGCGTGTCACGACACTCAGGGCAATGTATATGTCGGTTAAAGGCCACACAGGACCATTTACGGTGACAGTGCCTACACTGACACTCTACCCAACCATCATGCTGAGCCCACGGATGTTTTATACAGCGTATGCGATCTGGTGGTGGTGGTCCAGGAGTTAGGGGATCTTCTTTTTCAAGGTCACAAGCTAACACAAGGATTGGGTTAACTAAACAATTAGTAAAATATGCACCTGCCCCTCCACTCTGCCAGGGGATGGCTCCTTCTTTCCAGGAAACAAACCGCTGTCTCCTAAGAATTTGTCCTGGGGCCAATTGAAACCAGGATCTCAGGCTAGGTTTTATACAGAAACTTTCAGGAAATACCTGTCGGGCCTTTAAGTCTCTTTGTTCTGGGGATAACTCATTCCAGCCTTTGATATGTCTTCTCCATTCAGGTGATGAATTCATAAAGGTCTTTTTTGGAGTTTAAGTCGTAGGTCCCCAGGCTTTGATGACACAGTCCACTCTTTCAGGAGTGGTGGAGCAACAGGTCCTTTCACTCTGGTCACGTGTGTCCACCCTCGTTCTGCTGTATGCACTGCGGTCTCTGTCGTGAGCAGTACCTGGAAGGGACCTTCCCAAAATGGGGTTAAAGAAGTTTCTTTCCATCTCTTTATTAGGACCCAATCCCCAGGGTTTATTTTATGTATCTTGAAATCTAATGGTGCTGTTTGGGCTAAGGCTCCTAGTTCTCTTATTTCTGTCAACCTTTTTGCAAGTGTTTGTATGTATGGTCTTAATTTGGCATCAATATTGCTATAGTCACCTACTGCATCCTTTAACCAGATATAAGGCATTCCATAAAGCATTTCATATGGTGATAGACCGAGGTCTGTCCTGGGTTGGGTTCAAATACACAGTAAGGCCAGGGGTAAACATTTAACCCATGACATCTGAGTTTCAATCATCAATTTAGTTAGGGTTTGCTTCAGAGTCTGGTTCATTCGCTCAACTCTCCCTGAACTTTGGGGGTGCCAGGGAGTATGGTGTTTCCACATGATTCCTAACGCAATTGTTATTCCTTTAAGTATTTTTGAGGTGAAATGAGTTCCTCTGTCTGAATCTATACTATATACCATTCCGTATCTAGGAATTATATTTTCAAGTAGTACTTTGATTACAAAATTTGTTGTAACCCTTCCAGTAGGTATTGCTTCCACCCAGTGGGTCAGATGGTTGATTATTACTAGTAGATATCTCCATCTATTCACAGGTGGGAGTTCTGTGAAATCCACCTGTATTCGCTTGAAGGGTCGGTATGCTATATCCCTTCCCCCTACAGGAGTATTTCTCATAACCTTTTTATTCACTTTTTGACATGTCAAGCAGTGGTTGGTAACTTGTTTAGAGATTTCAAAAATTCCTATATACCCATAACATTGTAAAAACTGATCACAGAGAGCTTGTGTTCCCCAGTGAGTAGTTTGATGTAATTTCATTAATATTGATCGTGCTATTGGTTTTGAAACCATTTTTCTCCCATCTGCTAAGATCCATACCCCCCCTTCTTGCTTCTTTGCCCCTATTCGTGTTAGTTCTTTCTCTTCCCTCTCTGAAAATACTGGTATTTCTAAGTTCTCAGGTTGTTGTAAGTTTAATATATGCAACTTAGTTATTTCCCCTTTTTCAGCTGCGTCTTTGGCCACTTCATCTGCTAAATTATTTCCTCGGATTATGAATGATATTCCCTTTTGGTGTCCTAGACTACTGCTATTTCTAGGGGTTTCCTTAAAGCTTCTAATACTTGATTTATCAACTCTTCGTGTATTAGTGATTTACCTCTCGTGCTTATTAACCCTCTTTCTTTCCAAATTTTCCCAAATGTGTGCACAACTCCATAACAATATTTTGAATCTGTAAAAATTGTTCCTTTTTTTTCTGTCAATAATTCAAGAGTCCAGTAGAGGGCATAGAACTCACACGCTTGTGCTGACCAGGCTGAACTAAGCTTTCCTGATTCTGCAATTGTCATATTATTCCCATTGATGACTGCTGTAACAGGGAAAGGGGTTAATATGTCAGGGGAAAAAACAGGTTCGAGGGATTCTGGAACGTGAATAAACCAAACACCGTTGCTAGTTGGTAAAAAATAGCTATTTATTAGAAAAGGTGGTAAACAGGGAAAAAGGGGAAAAAACAGGTGCCTGAGGGAAAAAGAATTAGGGAGGAGGAAAAAGTGCACAAAAAAACCCCAAGTAAGATAGCTCGACACCCTACTCACCTAGGTGTCACCTGTAAGAAAGTCTTACCCCCTCTAACTAGTAATAAAGCCTCTTTGTAGCAGTTGCGTGTTCCGGAGGGGTGGCAGGTTCCCACTTCAGCAGGCGTCCCCGCTAGAAGCAACTTGGTCCATCGTGAAGAGCCTGCCCCCGCACCAGAAACGAGTCTGCGTTTATAAAGTTTATTGAGAGCACCTGCCCCTGGGAGGTGTGGCCAGTACCGCCCCGTCAGGGGCTCTCAATCCCACCCCTTCTGTTATGTAAGGGCACCCCTCCTGCGCATGCGTGAGCACCTTGGAAATCCCCTGACGCAGGCGCAGTGAATTGGGGGGGGGTCTTTCCAATTGAGTCTGGGGGATGCCTTCATCACCTTCCTCATCACTTTGTCCTCCAACTGCCCTTGACGAGCAATGGACCAATCACAACAGACCAATTAAAACAGTTTACACAGAAGTTCTCCCTCCAAGGCCAAGTTCGCTGCTTTATCAGCAGACTTGGCAGGAGAAAACATAAACTACTGCAGGTGGTTAGGGCCAAACACAGACCAAAAAATAACATCCCAACTTCGTCCCGATACAACTGCATATCCAGAAATTCTCTTCCCATCTTTGTATCGGGAGGAGCCATCAACAAAATATTTTTCGCCGTTTTCTAATTCCACCTTTTCTAAATCTTCTCTGACTTTGGTTTGTAATTGTATTAGTTCTGAACAGTCATGCTCTAGTATTTGAGTCAGTTCACTTGGTTCCCCATATAAAAATTTTGCTGGATTTTGATTGTTAGTTACTAGTAGTTCTAAGTCTGGACTATGGATTAATATAGCTTCATATTTTAAAATGCGGGCATCTGTTAGCCATTTTTCTACTTTTTGATTCAGTAGTGCTCGTACAGCGTGGGGGGTGAAAACTAATTTTTCCTCCAAAGGTGATTTTACGGTTTTCTTCCACTAATATAGCAGTGGTTGCGACAGCTTGCACGCACACGGGCCAACTTCTACTGACAGGGTCTAGTAATTTTGACAGATACGCTACTGGTTTTTGATGTCCTTCTTTTTCTTGGGTTAATATTCCATAAGCAATTCCTTGTTCTACATTTACAAACAACTGAAAGGGTTGCTTCAGTTCAGGGAGTGTTAGAACTGGAGTTCTGGTTAGAGCTCTTTTAATTTCTTCTAGCTTTTCACTATCTTTGTCATTCCACTTCACTACTTCTTGGGTAAACTTTTCATATAAAAACTTCACTAATCCACTATAACCCTCAATCCACAATCTGCAGTATCCTAATAATCCCAGTAACCTTCTTATATCCCTTTTGGTTTTTGGGGGAGTTAGGGCCAATATTCCTCCCACTCTTTCATCATCTAATCTTTTGGTTCCCTTATCTAACCAGTGACCTAAATATTTTACCTTTTGTTCTACAAATTGTAACTTCTTCTTGGAAACTTTTAACCCTTTTTCCCCCAGGAAGTTTAAGAGTTGTATTGTGATTTCTCTGACTCCCTCTTCACTTTCTCCAGCAATTAATAAATCATCCACATATTGTATAACCTCTATTCCCGGAGTTTTAGGGAATTCTAATAGTATCTTTTCTAGGGCCTGTCCAAACAGGTTTGGAGATTCTGTGAACCCCTGAGGAAGAACTGTCCATCTTAATTGTTGTTTCCTCCGTGTTTGCGGATCTTCCCATTCAAAGGCGAAGATATTTCTGCTTTCTTCATCTAGTGGGCAGGACCAAAATGCATCTTTCAAATTGAGCACACTATACCACATGTAATTAGGAGGAATATGACTCAAAAGGGTGTATGGGTTAGGAACTACAGGAAATCGGGCAATTGTTCTTTTATTTACTTCCCTTAAGTCTTGGACTAGCCTAAAGGTACCATCCTCCATTTTGACTGGAAGTATAGGGGTGTTATGAGGGGACATACAGACTTCTAAAGTTCCATTTGTCAGTAATTTGTCTATAATGGGTTTAAGTTTTGCTCTTCCTTCTCGAGAAATAGGATATTGTTTTATTTGTATTGGGTGGTTGGAATCAATGATTTCTATTTTTATGGGGTCTATCTTTAATTTTCCCACTTGGTCTTCTGAGGCCCACACACTGGGGTTAATCTTTTCCTCATCTTCCTCTTTTAGAGTCATTATTTTAACTCTCATTTCTCCCTCTTCTGGCACAACTCCTATTCCCAGGGAAACCTGTAGGTCTCTCCCTAAAAGATTGCAACCTGTTTCAGGTACTAAAAGTAAATCTCCCACTGTAATCTTGGTTTCTCCCTCAATTTGAACTTGTTTTATTATAGGCACTGGGAATCCTTCTCCTTTTGCTCCAATTACTCTAATTGTGTCTTTACTGGTTGTACAACCCTGAGGAATTTTGATAATACATGATTTATCTGCACCGGTATCTACCAGAAATTCATATTCTTCGTCCTGGGGGCCTAATCTCAATTTTATCAAGGGCTTTTTATGATGTTTTTCTCCCAGGAAATAAAGCCCCTGACCCCTCTAATCTTTTTCAGTTTCCTCAAACAGTTGTGCATCCTTTTGTCTCTTGGGGCAGTTTCTCTTCAGATGACCTTTTTCCCCACAATAATAACATGCAAGCTCCTGGTCCCTTGGGACAGTTTGTTGGGGTTTTTTCAGACCCCCCATTTTCCTTTCTCCCTTAGAACTCTTCCTCTCATCTGACTTTACACCTTTATGTGATTCTCGGATGGCAGCTACTAATACTTTTGCCTTTGTTTTTGCTTTCTCATCATCTCTTCGCACATAGACTTTTTGTGCTTCTCTCAGTAAATCTTCAAGCCCTCGGTGCTGCCAACCTTTTAATTTTTCTAATTTTTTGCGGATATTGTCCCAGGAATTAGTTACAAAGTGGACCTTTAATACCACTTGTCCAGCTGTAGTTTCTGGGTCGATTCCCGAGTATTGTTGTAAATCTTTTCTTAATCTCTCTAACCATGCACTCGGGGTTTCATCTCTTTCCTACTGGTTTTTAAATGCTTTTGTGACATTCTGTCCACGAGGCACAACTTCTTTAATTCCTCTTATTATTAAGGTGCAATAATCTGCCATGTGTTGTTGGTCTGTGGCAGAATTAGAGTCCCAATTGGGAGGATTAACGGGCATTTTATTGTCCCCGGGGGGGTCCAATTGATTCTCCCTATTCCATATCCTTATCCCTGCTGTCCGTATCATCTGTCTCTCTTCCGGGTTGAATAGTATTCCCAGAATGGATTACATTTCTCCCCAGGTAAATGTATTTGGTCCCAAAAATTGATCTAGTTGTTCAGCTACTCCTAAGGGATCCTCTAATAACCTCCCCATCTCTTTCTTAAATGCCCGAACTTCACTTGAACTTAGGGGAGCATTTACAAACCCAATTCCCCCTTGCGCTCCCCCCAAAGGCACTTCCCTAAGTGGGTATAATTCTCTCGTTGAGCACACCCCTTCATTTTCCTCACTAGAGTTGTCCTGTTCTACTAAAAGGGCTCTAACTTCCCTTGGGGTGGTTCGTCTCTTCTTCTGAGTCTTAGGTTTTTCAGGATTTTCACTCTTATGATTTTGCAGGGTAGTGGAGTCTGCAGTTAAAGGAGTTTGTACAGGTGGGGAATAACTCACAGGCGCTGTGGGAACAGCAGCCGATGGGGGCTGTAAAGAGGGTGATGAAAGGGTCTGTGGAGGGGGTTGTAAAAGGGGTTGCTGAGGGGTCTGTGGAAGGGGTTGTAAAAGGGGTTGCTGAGGGGGTGGATTATAGGGTGGAGGTAAATTGTCTAATGGTTCCCATTTGGTTTCTGTTGCTTTATTTTTGGTCTGCTTTTCTTTCGTCAACTTATAAACTTTAGTAGGTTCTGGTCAAACTTCTTCTTTCCAGCAAGCAGCATATTCACTCTCCTCAGAGTTTATCGGCTCCTTGCCGTTTACATAACTGTTGAGGGTTTGGCAGATCCAACCCTCAAATGATCCATACACAGGCCAAGAGATACCATCACTCCTTATTTTTTCTTTAGTCCATTCAATCATGCAGTACTGAATCATTTTTGGTTTTTCTTTATTTTTAGTACTCTCCCTCTTTTCCCAGTTTAAAATCATTACCCCTAGACGGACTGTCTAAGGGTATATCCGGCGCCGAAGCTGGACACGACGCCACCCCGCAGGCACCCGGCGCCGGGTACACAGGCACTGCACCGTCCGGAGGAGATGTAGAAAGCTCCTTAAGGTGAAATTCAGCCACTATGGTCACAAGATCGTCTCCCGGGCCATCAACAGCACATTCATGCCGTAGCTGTCCTTGATCATCTTGGACAAGTGCTGCCGAGTCTCTAGCAGTGCGTCCATTTTGGCGGGGCCGCCCAACTGCCCCTGGCCCCGCTCCGCAACCTCCGATCCTGCTTCAGCTCCCTTCGGTTCCGCCCGGCCCCTCTTCTTTAGCACTCTAATGTCCTCCCAGGCAAAGCAACCTTTCTCTCAGTCCGAAAACACAAAACTAACACAGGCGACATAACTTAGCTTTGTCGGTCTAACACCAAAATGCTGTAACAAAGCTTTCCAGGCGATAAACAAACGCCTGTTGTTTGCACACATGGTCTGCCCCCATGGTGACTAGGAAGAAGTTCTCAGGAGCCCACCTGCGCCTGACCAAGTGCCAGATGCACCCAGGCTTCCCAGGCAACTCGTACCTTCCAAGTGCGGCAGAAACACTTGTGTGCAGGTGTAGAAAACGATCGGACCCGGGTCCTGCAGTGCACCCCGCTGCTATACAGTTCCTGAGTGCCAAGACCCTGCTGCATCTTGCCACGCAGCTCACCTGCCTCAGGTCGTGATACCCCTAAGACTCAGGCAATACTCGACAGTCTTTTTAATTTTCTTCTGGTTCACACGGGGCACCATTGTCGCTCGGTATCTGTCGAAAGGCCTTGGTCTTGTGGGGGAAGAAAGACACGCGACACACACACTAGGATGAAGAGCCAGAGAGATGTCTGCCCGCTACGCTGAGCAGGCAACTTTTTATTAGGTGCTTTCCCGGACACATACACTACATTTTCTTACAGCAACATCCAGGAATGCGGCACCTGCACTCAGCCACACAGCTCAAGGCTGTGTCCATGGGAACTATCTAATTAGCTCTACTGCCCCCATGGAAAACGGCCCAACACTATAAAATATTCCAAAACCCTCAAACTTCAGTTGTGGGGTTGTGACTTCATCCCACAACAGACGAAGATTCCTCTCACAGAAGAGACGCCAACACAGAAAGTTCTTGTTCCCCATGGAGTCTCCAGGCTGACAAACCAACTGCAGCACAAACCAAAAATTTCCAGGATTTCTTTCATGGCGATAAGGGCTGTTGTTCCCAATTTTCAGACCTGCCTCCCAACTGACAGCCTGAATTCTAAAACTGCATATAAAGAAAGATTCCTCCCACACCAAAAGTGCCAGCACAGAAAGCTCTTGCTGTTCATGGAGTCCCCAGGCTGACAAACCAACTGGACCACAAAGCCAAAGTTTGCTGACTTTCTTTCCTGTGGAAAAGGGCTGTCATTTTCTGTTTTCAGCCCTGCCTCCCAACTGCCATCCCGACACCAAAAATTGCATATAAACAAAGACTCCTCCCACAGCAAAGATGCCAACAGAGACAGCTCTTGGTCTTTATGGACGCCCCAGGCTAACAAACCAAGTGAACCACAAAACCAAAGATTCCAGGTTCCCTTTCCTGCGGATAAGGGCTCTTGTTTCCTGTTTTTAGCCTTGCATCCCAACTGCCATTCTAACTCCCAAAATTGCATACAGACGAAGATTCCTTCCACAGAAGAGATGCCAGCACAGAGAGCTATTGCTCCCGATGGAGTATCCAGGCTGACAAATAACTGCACCACAAAGTCAAAGTTTGTTGGCTTTCTTTCCTGCAGATAAGCGCTCTGGATTCCTGTTTTCAGCCCTGCCACCCAACTGACGGCCCGGTTCCTAAACTTCCATATGGACGAACATTCCTCCCACACCAAACATACCAGCATGGAAAACTCTTGCTCCCCGTGAAGACTCCAGGCTCACAAACCGACTGCACCACTAAGTCAAAGATTCCAGGCTTTCTTTCCTGGAGATAAGGGCAGTTGTTTCCTGTTTTCAGGATTGCCACCAGATTGCCAGTCTGAGTCCTAAAATTGCATATAGAAGAAGATTCCTCCCACAGAAGAGACGTCAGCACAGACAGCTCTTGCTCCCCATTGAGTCTCCAGGCTGAAAAACCAACTGCAACACAAAGCCAAAGCTTGCAGGCTTTCTTTCCTGGTGATAAAGGTTGTTGTTTCCAATTTTCAGACCTGCCTCCCAACTGACAGCCCAACTTCTAAAATTCTGTATAAAGAAAGATTTATCCAAAAAGGAAGAAGCCAGCAGAAAAAACTCTTGCTGTTCATGGATGATCAAGGCTGACAAACCAACTGCACCACAAAGTCAAAGCTTCCTCGCTTTCTTTCCTGGGGATAAGGTCAGTCATTTCCTGTTTTCAGACCTGCCTCCAAACTGTCAGACCGACTTCCAGAATCGCATACAAACAAAGATTCCTCCCACAACAACGGTACCAGCAGAAAAAACTCCTGCTGTTCATGGACGCCCCATGCTAACAAACGAAGTGAACCACAAAGTCAGAGCTTCCAGACTTTCTTTCCTGCAGATAAGGGCTCTTGTTTCCTATTTTCAGAATTGCATCCCAACTGCCAACCTGATTCCAAAAATTGCATACAGACCAAGATTCCTCCCACACCAAAAATACCAACACAGAAAGCTCTTGCTCCCCATGCAGTCTCCAGGATGACAAACCAATAGCACCACAAAGCCAAAACTTTCTGGCTTTCTTTCCTGAGGATGTGGGCTGTTGTTTTCTGTTTTCTGACTTACTTCCAAACTGCCGACCCGATTCCCAAAATTGCATAAGGGCAAAGATTCCTCCCGCATCAAAGATGCCAGCATGGAAACTCTTGCGCCCCATGGAGTCTCCAGGCTGACAAACCAACTGCAGCACAAAGTCAAAGCTTCCAGGTTTTCTTTCCTGGGTATAAGGGCTGTTGTTTCCTGTTTTCAGACCTGCCTCCCAACTGCCAGCCCAACTCCCCAAATGGCATATAAACAAAGATTCCTCCTGCACCAAAGATGCCAGCACAGAAAGTTTTTGCTACCGATGGAGTCTAGAGGTTCTTGCTTCCCATGGAATCTCCAGATTTGCAAACCAACTACACCACAAAGCCAAAACTTACTGGCTTTCTTTCCTGGGGATAAGGCCAGTCATTTCCTGTTTTCAGACCTGCCTCTCAACTGCCAGTCCGACTCCAAAAATTGCATACAAAGATTCCTCCCAAACCAGAGGTGCCAGCAGAGAAAGTCCTTGCTGTTCATGGACGCCCAAGGCTAACAAACCAAGTGAACCACAAAACCAAAGATTGCAGGTTTTATTTCCTGCAGATAAGGACTCTTGTTTCCTGTTTTCAGCCTTGCCTCGAAACTGCCAACCTGACTGCCAAAATTGCATACGGACCAAGATTTCTCCCACACCAAAGATGCCAGCACGGAAAAAAGAAACAACAGCCCTTATCCCCAGGGAAGAAAGCCTGGATACTTTGGGTTTCTGATGCAGTTTGTTTGTCAGCCTGGAGACTCCATTGGGAGCAAGAGCTCTCTTTGCTGGCATCTCTTCTGTGGGAAGGAATCTTCGTCCATATGCAATTTTGGGAGTCAGGCTGGCAGTTGGTAGGCAAGGCTGAAAACAGGAAACAAGAACCCTACTCTGCAGGAAAGAAAACCTGGAAGCTTTGGCTTGTAGTGCAGTTGGTTTGTCAACCTAGGGCATCCATGAACAGCAAGAGCTTTCTCTGCTGGCAAATTTAGTCTGTGAGGAATCTTTGTATGCAATTTTAGGAGTCGAGCTGTAAGTTGCGAAGCAGGGCTGAAAACATGAAAGGACAGCCCTTATCCTCAGGAAAGAAAGACAGTAAACTTTGGATTTGTGGTGCACTTGGTTTGTCAGCCTGGAGACTCCATGGGGAGCAAGAGCTTTCCGTGCTGGCATCTTTGGTGTGGGAGGAATCTTACTTTCTATGATGGTTTTGAAATTCATGCTGCCAGTTTGGAGGCAGGTCAGAAAACAGGAAAGAAGACCCCTTATCTGCAGGAAAGAAAGTCTGGAAGCTTTGGTTTTGTGTTGCAGGTTGTTTGTCAGCCTTGGTCGTCCATGGAAAAACAAAAGCTTTCTGTGTTGACAACTTTAGTCTGGGAGGAATCTTTGTTTGTATGCAATTTTGGAATTCGGGCAGTCAGTTGGGAGGCAGGACTGAAAGCAGGAAATGACTGCTCTTATCCGCAGGAAAGAAAGCCTGGAATCTTTGACTTTGTCGTGCAGTTGGTTTGTCAGCCTAGGGTATCCATGAACAGCAAGAGCTTTCTCTGCTTACACCTTTGCTGTGGGAGGAATCTTTCTTTGTATGCAATTTTGGGAGTCAGCCTGTCATTTGAGAGGCAGGTCTGAGAACAGGAAACAACAACCCATATCCGCAGGAGATAAAGCCTGGAAGCTTTGACTTTATGGTGCAGTTGGTTTGTCAACCTGGAGACTCCATGGGGAGCAATGGCTGTTTGTGCTGGCGTCTCTTCTGTGGTAGGAATCTTCTTCCGTATGCAATTTTAGGCAGCAGGCTGGCAATCTGGAGGCAGAGCCGAAAACAGGAAATGACAGCCCTTATCCCCAGGAAAGAAAGCCTTGAAGCTTTGACTTTGTACTACAGTTCGTTTGTCAGCCTGGAGACTCCATGGGGAGCAAGAGCTTTCTGTGCTGGAATCTTTGGTGTGGGAGGAATCTTGGTCTGTACGCAGTTTTGGGAGTCAGGTTGGAAGTTGGGAGGCAAGTCTGAAAACAGGAAACAACAGCCCTTATTGCCAGGAAAGAAAACCTGCAAGCCTTGGCTTTGTGGTTCACTTGTTTTGTCAGCCTGGGGCATCCACGAACAGCAACAGCTTTCTCTGCTGGCACCTTTGGTGTGGGAGGAATCTTTGTTTGTATCCAATTTTGGGAGTCGGGCTGGCAGTTGAGAGGCAGGTCTGAAAACAGGAAATGACTGGCCTTATCCCCAGGAAAGAAAGCCAGCAAGCTTTGGCTTTGTGGTGTAGTTGGTTTGTCAACCTGGAGACTCCATGGGGAGCAAAAGCTTTCTGTGTTGGCATCTTTGCTGTGGGATATATATTTTTTTGTATGTGTCATGGTTTGAGATAACCCCAAAAATCCAATTCTCTTGCTCCATCCCCCCTCCCACATCTCAACCTAATGTGAGATGGGTTTTTCCAGACAAAACACAACCAGACTCAGAATGGGGAAAGGGAATATATTACAATGACTGTACAAATAAATACTATAAC
>NW_020885105.1:34295-47152 GCF_003945725.1 Corapipo altera
GTAATTCCACTCTTGTGAAGACTGGTGAGGTTTTAGTTATTTCAAGACTAGCCATATGATCAGGACTGAAGTTAAATAAGAGATTCTAACACAAATTTGGTGTTCTATTTCAGCCTTGTTTCAGAGGTTTATAGAGATTGAATCTCAGGTGGAACCTTTCCCCTGGTACTGTTCCTTTTTCATGTGTTGTGCTGCCCATGGGCTGTAGCTGTGTGGGTTGTGCAGGAGGCAGAGTCGTTTGAGCTTTTCTGTGTTTTCCAGGGTTTCAATCAAGAGTTGTCGATGTTGCTGCCCTGCTTGATCAGCTTGTTGCGGGGGGGTCCTGCAGACTGTCAGGACCATCCTGCGTCCTTTCTCAGAAGCATCAACAGCGTTACAGATAGTGTGTCTCTAGACCTCCTGATTGGAGACCAGAGTACACTAGTTATGTTGATCAGTGTGGCCAGGGCTGCGATGTTGTTTCAGGGAGTCCTTGTGTCTTCTCTTCAGGGCTCTTTTCATGTGGCAACTGGTGGCAATATTCATCGTGAAACAGCTAGTCCTTCATCCTTGGGACGTGACCTGCCTATGGCAACTGTGTTCTCAGAATAATGTCTTTAATGCTTGTGACTGCTGCTTGTTCTATACCAGACGTATTGATCACATAATCTGACTGGTGGATGTTTAGCATTGTACGAAGGCAGTGTGGGTTAAGTGCCTTGTTAATCAGCCATTCTAGTAACACAATTGCAGGATTTTGGGATTTTTTATTCATGTTGCAGTCATTGATGCTAACTATACGAGGCAGATCTGTGCTATGGTCTCCATACCTTATCCTTCAGTGACAATTCCTAAAGGGACATGAATAGTTCAACTTGTATCTTTTCTGCGTTGTGTTCCCCAAGCAGAGCCTCGTGAGTGTTGGGATGGAGGATTTGATTCTACTGATGCACCAAAAGTCTTTTGGTCAGTGCCGATCTCTGCACAACGTCCACAGTTGACCTGCACTCTCTACGATACTTGAAGCTTACTGTCCGTTGTCCAGACAGACAAACTTCTGCATTCGGGACCTGACGTAACTATCATTGCACGGACATCCTGTACGTCCTCCTGGCCTGTGGTCACGTCAGGGGTTTGGGTTGTGAGACTAGGAGGTACTGTTCAGAATTTTCTTTTAGAATATACAGATCCTGTGTGACTTCAGCAGTGGCTCATACCTACAGAACAGCTGTTGGTTCTGCAACAGCTTGTTAAAGACCAACTTGATGTTGATCACATTGAACCATCTCAGAATCCTTTAATCACTTTTGTCTTTGTGATAAAGAAACAATCTGTGAAATGAAGACTGTTGCATGATCTCAGACGGGTGGTGCAGTCATGGTTACCATGTCAGCATTGGTTTATTGACCCCTTCTATGCTTCCTGCTGAATAACCCATTGTTATTATTAATTTGACAGGTTGTTTTTTCACAATCCAGTTAGACCCCAGTTATAGAGAAAAAAATCGCATTTTCAGTTCCATCTATTAATCGTACAGAACCTTACAAGTGTTATACATAGAAAACCCTCTCCCAGGAAATGAAAATATTCCTATAATTTGTCGGTGGTTTATGATTCCAACATTATCTCCTGTAATTTTCTGACTGTCTTTTGTTGTCATTATATAGGTAATATTTTTACTGGCTGTGGTCACTGAGGATCAGCTGGATGTGTGTTGGAAGCTGAAACCAGAAAGAGTCTACAATCCTTTGGCCTAGTAGTTGCTCCTGAGAAGGTGCAGCGAGAGGAACCCTGGAAGTATTTAGGGTTCAAAGTTATACGGAAAACAGTTATTCCTCAGCCAGTTCAACTGGATAGTGATGTCAAAACTCTCACTGATGTACAAAAGCTATTAGGGTCTTTGAAACTGATTAGGTCCTATTTGGAAATGGCAAACACCCAGCTGGCACCTCTATTTGACCTACTTAAACATTCTGACAGTCCTCAGGAACCAAGGGAACTGACTAAAAGAGCAGTTCAAACCATCCAGCAAGTAGAGTAGGCTTTATATTCTAAATTTGTTTCACAAATTGATCATTGTTAAATTGTCTAATTTTTTTTTTTTGCAGATCACAGTGTTCCTTTTGGGGCATTGGTACAGTGGTTTGACCATTGGTCTGATCTACTGTACATCATAGATTGGCTATTTTTTGCCTTATCGGGCTCAAAAAACTGCTCCTGGATTGTTTGAGCTCGTAGCTCAACTCATCATTGAGGCTAGAAGAAGGTGTGTAGAGTGTACTGGCAGAAATCCAACGCGCGTTGTTGTACCTGTACAATCTCATTACTTTGAGTGGTGCCTTGGAAACATATGTGAATTGCAAGTTGCTTTAACTGGTTTCCATGGCCAAGTTTCTTATCATTTCCGTTCACATTCCCTTCTTAAGTTTTTTTTTAGGGAAATTCCAATTGGACAAAAACACTACGCAGAGCAGAGCCCCTTGATGGCCTTACAGTCTTTGCAGACAGCTCGAGGAAGACAAGTGAAGCTGCGGTAGCATGGAAAGCAGAATGTGGATGGCAACATCAAATTGTTCATCAAGAGGATTCTCCTCAAATTGTAACTCTTGCTTTTCAGTTATTTCCTAATCGGTCTTTAAATGTTATTACTGATTCTGCATATGTTGATAATTTATTACAGCAACTCTATCAGGTGGTGTTGCGTTGTCCATCTCCAGGTCTTATTTTTCAAGTTTTGTTTGAGTTCTAAAGAACTCTTTTGCAGAGACCTGTTCCTTATTTTGTGCTACATGTTTGTAGTCATACTTCTTTGCCAGGTTTCTTCACAGAGGGTAATGCCTGGGCAGATGCTTTTGTTTTGCTGTCGCTTTGAGACTTTTTCCTAACATTCACCAGCAAACTGTCTTGTCTCATTAGTTTTTTTTTATTATCAAGGTGCAGAAGCTTTCAGATGTCGATTTGGCTTGTCTCATTCTATTGCTCGCTTAATTGTTGTCTCCTGTCCAGACTGTCATGATGCCTATACTCTTGTCCTGATTGTCGTAATGCCTATACTCCTGCCTATTTTGGTACTAACCCTCGAGGCCTTAAGGTCTTACAGATGTGGCAATCGGATGACACTCACGTCCATGAATTTGGTAAATTAAGGCATGTCCATGTGTCCACTGACATGTTTTCCCATGTGGTGGTTGCTAATGTACATACTAGAAAAAAAAGCCATGATGTCATTAAACACTTCCGCTGTGCTTTTGCTACATCTGGAGCACCCGCTCAGGTGTGGATGAACAATAAGCTGTCTTATGTCTGTAAATCTGTCCAAATTTTCTTTGTTTTGTAGTGGGTCACTCATGTTACGGCTATTTCACATTCTTCTACAGGACACGTTATGGTGGAGAGAGTGTATGGTACCCTGAAGTACTTACTTAAAGTATAGAAAGGGGGAATGAGGGGATAACCCCCTCAGTCTCTAAGCTAGACAAAGCTCTGTGTGTCTCAAACCTTTTGACCTTCTCTGGCGATTGTCTTTATTTATCTTCTTTTAGAGTTTCAGAGAAAATATGCTGTGCTTGGCAAAAAACCTCCTCCAAACTGATAATTTTGTGATCCCTGTGAGAGCTAAAGACAGAGCACAGCATGCAGATGCAGAACTTGTCTCTGGTCAATGGTCTGATCCACATGACTTGATAACTTGGGGAAAGGGATATGTTTGTCTCTACAGATAATAGTCCTCGCTGAATACCTGCGCGGTATGTACGTCTTGCTGTTAGTCCTGGAAGTCGTCAGTGCAGTTCCTGACCTGTCAAAGTTCACTCCATGGCATAGTTGGAACGTCTGGGTGACTCTAATGAAGGAACTGAACCACACGACCTTTTGTGCATCACTGGCGTATCTAGAGCAGCCATTTCACACCGGTCTTGTTGGTGTTCCTCTGAGTGACATGGAAGCATCTCTCCTGGTGCAGGATGTCGTCCGACGGCATGACTTATTGAAACGGGACTGTCATACTGTGTGCGGGTGTCTTGATCATGTTGATAGCTGGGATGATGTGTTGTCTGTTAACACTCCACTGCAAAAGTTAGGTATTTTAGAGTCATTGTTTGTAAAAGACTGTGTATTTTAATCATCGTGTAGGTTATGACATAGAAAGAGCACGTGGTGAGTCTATGGTACGGGATGTGTTCCCTGAATCGTCTTTCTATAGAAATAGTTCCTTCTGGTGTCGGTAAGAATCGGACTTGGAGTACTCCAGCAGTGAGTGCACCTTGTCGACTACCTACGGGAGTGTTTCTTCTGTGTGAAGATAGAATCTAACCAGGAATCCCTGCACAACCATTAGGGGGGCATTGTACATTTAAAAACTTGGTGGTTGTAGTTGTATTGCTGATGGTGTCTTGTCTAGTGTCATTCCTGCAAAGGGCCCTGCGGGATACGATACAGGCAGTCTTTGTTGCTCAACTACAGAATAGGGGGAATTGTGGGGTGAAGTCACAGCCCCACAACTGAAGTTTGAGGGGTTTTGGAATGTTACAAAGTGTTCTGCCATTTTCCATGTGAGCAGTGGAGCAAATTAGATAGTTCCCATGGACACAGTCTTGAGTTGTGTGGTTGAAGTGCAGATGCAGCATTCCTCAGTGTTTTGGTGGAAATATGTTAGTGTTGTGTGTGTCGGAAAGTAGTAGTGGGAGAACCTAATAAAAGGCTGCCTACTGCGCTGAGCAGGCAGACATCCCTTTGTCTCACTATCCTCATGTGCCTTGTGTGTCGTTCTTCCCCCATCAGACCGAGGCCTTTCGACAGGTACCCAGCGACAGCCTGTTGTTTCCTGTTTTCAGCTCTGCCCCCAGATTGCCAACCTGACTCCTAAAACTGTATACGGACGAAGATTCCTTCAACAGAAGAGATGCCAGCACAGACAGCTCTTGTTCCCGATGGAGTCTCCAAGCTGACAAACCAATTGCACCACAAAACCAAAGTTTCCAGGCTTTCTTTCCTGGCGATAAGGGCTGTTGTTTCCTGTTTCCATGCTGGCATCTTTGGTGTGGAAGAAATCTTGGTCCGTATGCAATTTTGGGAGTCAGGCTGGCAGTTGGGAGGCAAGGCTGAAAACAGGAAACAAGAGCCCTTATCCACTGGAAAGAAAGCCTGGAAGCTTTGGCTTTGTGGTGCAGTTGGTTTGTCAACCTGGAGACTCCATGGGAAGCAAGAACTTTCTGTGGTGGGATCTTTGCTGTGGGAGGAGTCTTTTTTTATTTGCAATTTTGGGAGTCGGGCTGTCAGTTGGGAAACAGGTCTGAAAAGAGGAAACAACAGCCCTTATCTCCAGGAAAGAAAGCCCGGAAACTTTGTCAGCCTGGAGACTCCGTGTGGAGAAAGAGGTGTCTGTGCTGGTATCTTTGATCTCAGAGGAATCTTCGTCTGTATGTAATTTTGGGAGTAGGGCTAGCAGTTGGGAGGCAGGGTTTAAAACAGGAAATGACAGCCCTTATTGCCAGGAAAGGAAGCCTGGAATCTTTTACTTTCTTGTGCAGTTTTTTTGTCAGCCTGGAGACTGCATGGGGAGCAAGAGTTTCCGTGCTGGCATCTTTGGTGTAGGAGGAATCTTTGTCCATATGCAGTTTTGGGAGTCAGACCGGCAGCTGGTAAGCATGTCTGAAAACAGGAAACAACAGCCCTTATCGCCAGGAAAGAAAGCCAGCAAGCTTTGACTTTGTGGTGCAGTTCGTTTGTCAACCTGGAGATTCCATGGGGAGCAAGAGGTTTTAGTGCTGGTATCCTTGGTGTTGGAGGAATCCTTGTTTGTATGCAATTTTGGGAGTCGGGCTCTCAATTGGGAGGCAGGGCTGAAAAAAAAGAACAACAGCCCTTATCGCCAGGAAAGAAAGTCAACAATCTTTGGCTTTGTGGTGTAGTTGTTTATCAGCCTTGAGACTCCATGGGGAGCAAGAGTTTCCATGCTGCCCTCTTTGGTGTGGCAGGAATCTTCATCAATATGCAATTTTGGGAGTCGGGCCGGCAGTTGGGAGGCCGGTCAGAAAACAGGAAGCAACAGCCCTTATCACCAGGAAAGAAAACCTGGAATCTTCGGCTGTGTGGTTCAGTTTGTTTGTTAACCTTGGTCGTCCAGGAACAGCAACAGTTTTCTGTGTTGGTAACTTTAGTCTGGGAGGACTCTTTGTTTGTATGCAATTTTGGAAATCAAGCTATCAGTTGCGTGGCAGGGTTGAAAAATGGAAGTGACTACCCTTATCCCGATGAAGGAAAGCCTGGAATCTTTGGCTTTGTGGTGGAGTTGGTTTTTCAGCCTGGGGTGCCCATGAACAGCAAGAACTTTCTGTGCTGTCACTTTTGGTGTGGGAGGAATCTTTCTTTGTATGCAATTTTGGGAGTCAGGCTGTCAGTTGGGAGGCACATCTGAAAAAATGAAACAACAGTCCTTATCCCCAGGAAAGGAATCCTGGAAGCTTTGGGTTTTTGGTGCAGTTGGTTTATAACCCTGTAGACTCAGTGGATAGCAAGAGTTTCCTTGCTGTCATCTTTTGTGTGGGAGGAATGTTTCTTTATATGCAATTTTAGAATTCGGGCTGTCAGTTGGGAGGCAACTCTGAAAACAGGAAACAACAACCCCAACGCCCGGAATATAAGCCAGCAAGCATTGGCTTTGTGGTGCATTCGGTTTGTCAACCTGGAGACTCCACGGGGAGTAAGAGTTGTCTGTGCTGGTGTCTCTTCTGTGGGAGCAATCTTGGTCCGTATGCAATTTTAAGAGTCAGGCAGGCAATTTGGGGGCAGGGATGAAAATAGGAAATAAGAACCCTTATCCGCAGGAAAGAAAGCCTGGAAGCTTTGGTTTTGTGGTTCACTTGGTTTGTTATCCTGGGGCGTCCATGAACAGCAAGAACTTTCTGTGCTGGCACCTTTGGTGTGGGAGGAATCTTTGTTTGTATGCAATTTTGGGAGTCGTACTTGCAGTTGGAGGCAGGTCTGAAAACAGGAAACAACAGCCCTTATCCCGATGAAGGAAAACCTGGAATCTTTGGCTTTGTGGTGCAGTTGGTTTGTGAGCCTGGAGACACCATGGGGAGCTAGAGTTTCCGTGATGGTATTCTTTGGTGTGAAAGGAATCTTCGTCTGTATGGAATTTTGGGATTCGGGCTGCCAGTTGAGAGGCAGGGCTGAAAACAGGAAATGACAGCCCTTATCCCCAGGAATGAAAACCTGCAAGCTTAGGCTTTGTGGTGCAGTTGGTTTGTCAGCCTGGAGACTCCACTGGGAGGAAGAGCATTCCGTGATGACATCTTTGTTTGGGAGGAAGCTTCCTTCGTATGCAATTTTAGGAGTCAGACCTGCAGTTGGGAAACAGATCTAAAACCAGGAAACAACAGCCCTTATCCGCAGGAAAAAAAACCTGCAAGCTTAGGCTTTGTGGTACAGTTGCTTTGTCAACCTGGGACGTCCATGAGCAGGAAGAGGTTTCTGTGCTGGCACCGTTGGTGTGGAGGGAATCTTTGTATTTATAGAATTTTGGGAATCGGTCTGGCAGTTGTGAGGCAGGGCTGAAAACAGGAAACAACAGCCTTTATTGCCAGGAAACAAAGCCTGGAAACTTCGACTTTATCCTGCATTTGGTTGGTCAACCTGGGATGTCTATGAACAGCAAAAGCTTTCTGTACTGGAAACTTTAGTCTGGAAGGAATCTTTGTTCGTATGCAATTTTGGGAGTCGGTCTGGCAGTTGGCAGGCAGGTCTGAAAACCGGAAATGACGGCCCTTATTTACCGGAAAGAAAACTGGCAAGGTTTCTCCTTCTGGTGCAGTTGATCTGTCAGCCTGGAGACTCCATGGGTAGCAAGAGATTTCTGAGCTGACCTCTTTGGTGTGGGAGGAATCTTATATGTAATTTTGGGAACTGGGCTGGCTGTTGGGAGGGAGGTCTGAAAACTGCACCACAAAGCCAAAACTTTCCAGCTTTCTTTCCGGGCGATAAGGGCAGTCATTCCGTGTTTTCATATCTGCCTCCCAACTGCCAGATTGACTCCCAAAATTGCATACCAACCAAGATTCCTCCCAGACTAAAGTTGCCTGCACAGAAAGCTGTTGCAGTTCCTGGAGTCTCCAGGTTGACAAACCAACTGTAGCACAAAGTCAAAACTTCCAGGTTTTCTTTCCTGGGGATAAGGGCTGTTGTTTCCTGTTTTCAGACCTGCCTCCCAACTGTCAGACCGCTTCCCAAAATTGTATACAAAGATACCTCCCAGACTAAAGCTGGCAGCAGAAAAGCTCTTGCTGTTCATGAATACCCCAGGCTAACAAACCAACTGCACCACAAAACCAAAGCTTCCAGACTTTCTTTCCTGCGGATAAGGACTCTTGTTTCTTGTTTTCAGACTTTCCTACCAAATGCCAACCAGACTCCCAAAGTTGCATACAAACAAATATTCCTCCCACAACAAAGGTGCCAGCCCAGGAAACTCTTGCTGCTCATGGATTCCAGGCTTCCAGGCTTTCTTTCCTGGCGATAAGGTTTGTTGTTTTCTTGTTTTCAGACCTGCGTCCCAACTGACAGCCCGACTTCCAAAATTGCATACAAACAAAGATTCCTCCCACACCAAAAATGCCAGTACAGAAAACTCTTGCTCTGCAAAAGAGTCCTCAGGCTGACATACCAACTATACCACAAAGTCAAAACTTGCAAGCTTCCTTTCTTGGCAATAAGGGCTGTTGTTTTCTTTTTTCAGACCTGCCTCCCAACTGACAACCCGACTCCTAAAATTGCATATAAACAAAGATTCCTCCCACACCAACGGTGTCAATACAGAAAGTTCTTGCTCCGCATGTAGTCCTCAGGCTGATAAACCAACTGCACCACAATGCCAAAGCTTCCAGGTTTTCTTTCCTTTGGATAAGGGCTCGTTTCCTGTTTTCAGTCTTGCTTCTGAACTTACAGGCAGACTTCTAAAATTCCATGTAAAGAAAGATTCCTCCCACAAGAAAGATACCAGCGCAGAAAACTCTAGCTGCTCATGGATACGCCAGGTTGAGAAACAAACTGCATCACAAAGCAAAAGCTTGCTGGCTTTCTTTCCTGTGGATAAGGGCAGTCATTTCAGGTTTTCAACCCTGCCTCCCAGCAGACAGCCAGACTTCCAAAATTGCATGCAAACAAAGATTCCTCACAGACTAAAGGTTCCAACAGAGAAACCTCTTACTGTTCATAGACGCTCAAGACTGACAAACCAACTGCACCACAAAGCCAAAGCTTGCAGGCTTTCTTTCCTGGCGATAAGGGCTGTTGTTTCCTTTTTTAAGACCTGCCTCCCAATTGCCGGCCCGACTCACAAAATTGCATACGGACGAAGATTCCTTCCACACGAAAGATGCCAGCCCGGAAACTCTTGCTCCCCATGGAGTCTCCAGGCTGACAAACCAACTGCACCACTGTCATGGTTTGAGATAGCCCCAAAATCCTAATTCCCTAGCTCCATCCCCCCTCCCGCATCTCAACCCAATGTGAGATGGATTTTTCCAGACAAAACACACCAGACTCAGAATGGGGGAAAGGGAATATATTACTATGACTGAACAAATAAATACTATAACACATTATACACACGATCACAATAATCTCTACCATGACATATAGTATTTACAATGGATCAGATCTCTTCTCCCCTCCAAATAAAAGTCCAGGAGGGAAGAAGAACAGATCCCTTCCAGTCCTAAAGCAGGAGTCTCTTCTAAGGCAGCAGGTCTCCTCATCTCATGCATGCAGCAGTAACTGGATTGTTGTAGCTGGATCTCTGTTCAATACACACAAGGGGGTCTCCAAGCCCCTTGGCCCGTCGTCTCCAAAATGAGGGTCTTTCTCTTCCGTGGACTGCGTAGCAGGGACAAACTCGCGTCACCACGTCCTACCACGAAGCTCAGGGGTCTTCGTGGCAGTCCCTTTCCTCAGGGTATTCAAATTCTCCTTTGCAGAGCTCCGTACTCTGCCTCAAGGCAGCGGGGGGGGGGCGAAGCCCTCCTCCACATTCGTTTCTGTCCTGGTCCAGCTTCCCAGGATGCTCTGAGCTTCACAACTCCTCTCTCTCTCTCTCCCTCTGCTGCTGCATGTCCAAAACTACTCTCCAAAATAGGAGTCCATCTCCCTCTTTTCCTCAGAGGGATCAAAGGAGTTTTGGGGGGTCTGGTATCAGTTCTTACCCCCAGAACTCTGTAACTCTACTACTAGCTTCTGCTGCTTCTCCGGTTCAGGTCTTATCAGTTGGCTTTTAGTCATAACCTCTGGACGCTGCCGCCGCTTCTACTCTGTCTCTGCTCACTCACGATGGAAAACATCTCCCATCTCACAGCTACAGACACATAGTCCAGCTTAACACTGTTCCATATCTCTGTAGCCCCCAACTGGGGCTGGGGGGGGGCAGCGGCCCCCCCAGAGGTCTCCTGCACTCTCCTCGTGGCTCCTACAAAATGGTTACTTCTTCTACTACCCAAAACTACAACTCTTCTCTTCCGGTAAGCTTGTGGTATGTTTACATTTCTGCAGGAGCGCCCATTGGACAGAACTTCAAAACTTCCAGGGATTTCCACCCCTTGGGGGTTACCACTTTTCTTAGCCTCTGGGGGGAAAACAAGATTCAAACCACTACAAACACAAAACCTAAGTTTCCAGGCTTTCTTTCCTGGGGATAAGGGCTGTCATTTCATGTTTTCAGACCTGTCTCTCATCTGCCAGACCAACTCCCAAAAATGCATACAAAAATTCCTCCCACAGCAAAGATGCCTGCACAAAAAACTTTTACTGCCCATGGCGTACCCTGAATGACACAGCAGTTGCACCACAAAACCAAGGCTTCCAGGCATTCTTTCCTGGCGATAAGGGCTGTTGTTTCCTGTTTTCAGCCCTACCTCCCAAATGACAACCCGACTCCCAAAGCTGAATGCAAACAAAGATTACTCCCAAACCAAAAGTGATAGCAGAGAAAGCCCTTGCTGCTCATTAACTCCCCAGACTGACAAACCAACTGCACAACAAATCCAAATATTCCAGGCTTTCTTTCCTGACGATAAGGGCTGTTTTTTCCAGTTTTCTAACCCTGTCTCCCAACTGCCAGACCGACTCCCAAAATTGCATACAAAGATTCCTCATACACCAAAGATGCAAGCACAGAAAACTCTTGTTTCCCATAGAGTCTCCAGGCTGACAAACTGCACCACAAAGCCAAAGTTTGCTGGTTTTCTTTCCTGGGGATATAGGTTGGCATTTCCTGTTTTCAACCCTGCCCCCAGATTGCACGCCTGAGTCCTAAAATTGCACACAGGAGAAGATTTTTGGTGTCGGAGCACCAGTTGGGAGGCAGGACTGAAAACAGGAAATGACAGCAGTTATCCCCAGGAAAGAAACCTTTGAAACTTTGACTTTGTAGTGCAGTTGGTTTGTCAGCCTGGAGACTACATGGGGAGCAATAGTTTCCGTGCTGGCATCTTTGCTGTAGGAGGAATCTTCATCCATATGCAACTTTGGGAGTCAGGCTGGCAGTTGGGAGACAGGGCTGAAAACAGGAAATGACAGCCCTTGTCGCCAGAAAAGAAACTCTGGAAACTGTGGTTTTGTGGTGCAATTGGTTTTTTCAGCCTGGAGACTGCATTGGGAGCACGAACTTTCTGTGCTGGCATCTCTTCTGCGGGAGAAATCTTCTTCCGTATGCGATTTTAGGAGTCAGGTTGACAATCTGGGGGCAGGGTTGAAAATAGGAAACAACAGCCCTCTTCCGCAGGAAAGAAAGGCAGCAAGCTTTGACTTTGTCATGCAGTTGGTTTGTCAGTCTGGAGACTCCATGGGGAGCAAAAGCTTTCTGTGCTGGCATCTTTGTTGCTAGAGGAATCTTCGTCGATATGCAACTTTGGGAGTCAGGCTGGCAGTTGGGAAGCAGGTCTTAAAACAGGAATCAACATCCCTTATCGCCAGGAAAGAAAGCCTGCAAACTTTGGTTTTCTGGTGCAGTTCTTTTTTCAACCTAGGGTGTCCATGAACAGCAAGCGTTTTCTGTGCTGACATCTTTCTTTTGGGATAAATTTTTCTTTATAGGGAATTTTAGAAGTCGAGCTATGAGTTGGGAGGCAGGTCTGAAAACAGGAAACAACAGCCCTTATCCACAGGAAAGAAAGCCTGGAAGATTTGGCTTTGTGGTGCAGTTGGTTTGTCAACCTAGAGACGCAATCGAGAGCAAGTGCTCTCTGTGCTGGCTTCTCTTCTGTGGGAGAAATCTTCTTCCGTATGCAATTTTGGGAGTCAGACTGGCAATCTGGGTGCAAGGCTTAAAACAGGAAACAAGAACCCTTATTGCCAGGAAAGAAATCCAGCGAGCTTTGGCTTTCTGCTTCAGTTGGTTTGTCAGTCTGGAGACTCCATGGGAAGCAAGAACTTTCTGTGCTGGCACCTTTGGTGTGGGAGGAATCTTTGTTTGTATCCAAATTTGGGAGTCGGTCTGGCACTTGGGAGGCAGAGTTGAAAACAGGAAACAACAGCCCTTATCCCCAGGAAAGAAAGGCAGCAAGCTTTACTTTCTCGTGCAATTGGTTTGTCAACCTGGATACTCCATGGGGAGCAAGAGATATCTTTGCTGGCATTTTCGGTGTTGGAGGAATCTTTCTTTATATGCAATTTTACAAGTTGGGCTGGCAGTTGGGAGGCAGGTCTGAAAACAGGAAACAACAGCCCTTATCACCAGGAAAGAAAGCCAGAAAGCTTCGGTTTTGTGGTGCACTTGGTTTGTCAGCCTGAAGACTCCACGGTGAGCAAGATCTTTTTGTGCTTGCATCTTTGGTGTGGGAAGAATCTTTGTTTGTATGCAATTTTGGGAGTCAGGTTGGCTGTTGGGG
>NW_020885105.1:47162-56537 GCF_003945725.1 Corapipo altera
GAATCTTTGTTTGTATGCAATTTTGGGAGTCAGGTTGGCTGTTGGGGGGCAAGGTTGAAAACAGAAAACAAGAACTTTTATCCGCAGGAAAGAAAGCCTGGAATCTTTGGTTTTCTGGTGCACTTGGTTTTTGAGCCTACGGCATCCATGAACTGCAAGAGCTTTCTCTGCTGGTTACTTTAGTGAGGGAGGAATCTTTTTTTGTATGCAATTTTGGGAGTCGGTCTGGCATTTGGGAGGCAAGGCTGAAAACAGGAAGTGACAGTCCTTTTCACCAGGAAAGAAAGCCTGCAAACTATGGTTTAGTGCTGCAGTTTTTTTGTCAGCCTGGAGACTCCATGGGGAGCAAGAGTTTTCTGTGCATGCATCTTCGGTGTGGGAGGAGTCTTTGTTTGTATGCAATCTTACAAGTCTGGCTGACAGGTGATAGGCACGGCTGAAAACAGGAAATGACAAGCCTTTTCTACTAGAAAGAAAGCCAGTAAGCTTTGGATTTGTTGTGCAGTTGGTTTGTCAGCGTGGAGACTCCATGGGGAGCAAGATTTTTCGTGCTGGCATCTTTAGTGTGGGAGTAATCTTCGTCCGTAAGCAATTTTGGGAGTCTGGCTGGCAGTTGGGAGGCAGGTCTGAAAACATGATACAATAGCCCTTACTGCCAGGAAAGAAAGCCTGGAATCTTTGGCTTTGTGGTGTAGTTGATTTGTCAGCCTTGAACATCCATGAACAGGAAGAGCTTTCTGTGTTGGCAACTTTAGTCTGGGAGGAATCTTTGTTTATATGCAATTTTTGATGTCGGGCTGTCAGGGTGGAGGCAGAGCTCAAAACAGGAAATGACAGCCATTATCGTCAGGAAAGAAAGTCTGGAAACTTTGACTTTTTGGTGCAATTGGTTTGTCAGCCTGGAGACTCGATGTGGAGCAAGTGCTGTCTGTGCTGGTGTCTCTTCTGCGGGAGGAATCTTCTTCTATATCCAATTTTAAGAGTCAGGATGACAATCTGGGGGCAGGGCTGAAAACAGGAAAAAACAACCCTTTTCCGCAGGAAAGAAAACCTGGAAGCTTTGGCTTTGTGGTGCAGTTGGTTTGTAACCCTTGAGACTCCATGGCGAGCAAGAGTTTCCATGCAGCCATCTTTGGTGTGGGAGAAATATTTATATGCAATTTTAGAATTTGGACTGTCAGTTGTGAGGCAGGTCTGAAAACAGGAAACAACAACCCTTATCGCCAGGAAAGAAAACCTGCAAGCTTTGGTTTTCTGCTGCAGTTGGTTTGTAAACCAGGAGACTCCATGGGGAGCAAGTACTCTCTGTGCTGGCGTCTGTTCTGTGGGCGGAATCTTGGTCCGTATACAATTTTAGGAGTCATACTGTCAATCTGGAGGCAGGGCTGAAAACAGGAAACAGCAACCCTTATCGTCAAGAAAGAAAGCCCGCAAACTTTGCCTTTGTGGTGCAGTTGGTTTGCCAGCCTGGGGCGTCCATGAGCAGCAAGAGTTTTCTGTACTGTCATATTTGCTGTGGAAGGAATGTTTGTATGCAGTTTTGGGAGTTGATCTGGCAGTGGGGAGGCAGGTCTGAAAACCGGAAACAACAGCCCGTATCTGCAGGAAAGAAAGACTGGAAGCTTTGGCTTTGTGGTGCAGTTGGTTTGTCAGCCTGGGGCGTCCATGAACAGCAGGAGCTTTCTGTGCTGGCATCTTTTGTCTGGGAGGAATCTTTTTTTAAATGCAGTTTTGGGAGCCAGTCTGGCAGTTGGGAGGCAGGTCTGGAAACAGGAAACATCCGCCCTTATCCCCAGGAAAGAAAGCCTGCACGCTTAGGCTTTGTGTTGCAGTTGATTTGTCCGGCTGGAGACTCCATGGGAGCAAAAGTTTCCATGCTGGCATCTTTTGTGTGGGAAGAATCTTTCTTTATATGCAATTTTAGAATTTGGGCTGTCACTTTGGAAGCAGGTCTGAAAACAGGAAACTACAGTCCTTATCACCAGGAAAGAAAGCCTGGAAGCTTTGGCTTTGTGGTGCACTTGGTTTGTCACCCTGGAGACTTCTTGGAAACAAAGGCTTTCTGTGCTGTCATCTTTGGTGTAGTAGGAGTGTTTCTTTATATGAAATTTTGGGTGTCGGGATGGCAGTTGGGAGGCAGGACTGAATACAGTAAATGAAAGCCCTTATTCGCCATGAAAGAAAGCCTGGAAGCTTTGGCTTTGTGGTGCAGTTGGTCAACCTGGAGACTTCGTGGGGAGCAAGAGCTGTCTGTGCTGACGTCTCTTCTTTGGGAGGAATCTTCATCCGTATGCAATTTTAGGAGTCAGGTTGACAATCTGGGGGCAGGTCTCAAAACAAAAAATGATAACCCTTATCGCCAAGAAACAAAGTCAGGAAACAAAACTGGGAAACAAAGATTCCTCCCATACGAAAGAGAAAAGAGAAAGCTCTTGATCCCCATGGTGTCTCCAGTTTGACAAACCAACTGCACCACAAAGCCAAAGCTTGCAAGCGTTCTTTCCTGCAGATAAAGGTTTTTGTTTCCTGTTTTCAGACTTTCCTCCCAAATGCCAGCCTGACTCCCAAAATTACATACAAAAAAAGATTCCTCCCACACCAAAGGTGCCAACCCAGAAAACTCTTGTTGCTCATGGACACCCCAGGCTCACAAACCAACTGCACTACAAAGCCAAATCTTTATGTCTTTCTTTCCTGGCGATAAGGTTTGTCATTTTCCTGTTTTCAGACCTGCCTCCCAAGTGAAAGCCCAACTTCTAAACTTGCATACACACAAAGATTCCTCCCACACCAAAGGTGCCAGCTCAGAAAGCTCTTGCTGTTCATGGATGCCCCAGGCTGACAAACGAACTGCACCACAAAACCAAAGCTTCCAGGCTTCCTTTCCTGGTAATACGGGCTGTTGTTTCCTGTTTTCAGACCTGCCTTCCAACTGACAGCCCGATTTCCAAAATTGCATACAAACAAAGATTCCTCCCAGACTAAAGTTGCCAACACAGAAGGTCTTGCTTTTCATGGATGCACAAAGCTGACAAACTAACAGCAGCACAAAGTCAAAGCTTCCAGGCATTCTTTCCTAAGGATAAGAGCAGTTTGGAGACAGGGCTGTGGTGCAGTTTGTTTGTAACCCTGGAGAGTCCATGGGGAACAAGAGTTTCCATGCTGGCATCTTTGGTGCGGGAGGAATCTTACTTTATATGCAATTTTGAAATTCGGGCTGTCAGTTGGAAGGCAGGTCTGAAAACAGGAAACAACAGCCCTTATCTTCATAAAAGAAAACCATCAAGCTTTGGCTTTGTGCTGCAATTGGTTTGTAAGTCTTAGTGGTCCATGAACAGTAAGAGCTTTCTGTGTTGGCAACTTCAGTCTGGGAGGAGTCTTTGTTTGTATGTAATTTTGGAAGTCGGGCTGTCAATTGGGAGGCAGGGTTGAAAGCAGGAAATGATTGCCCTTACCTGCAGGAAAGAAAGCCTGGAATCTTTGGCTTTTTGGTGCAGTTGGTTTGTCAACCTGGGGTGTCCATGAACAGCAATACCTTTCTTTGTTGGGATCTTTGGTGTGGGAGGAATCTTTGTTTGTATGCAATTTTGGAAGTCAGTCTGTCAGTTGGGAGGCAGGTCTGAAAATAGGAAACAACAACCCTAATCTCCAGGAAGGAAAGCCTGGAAACTTTGACTTTATGGTTCAGTTGGTTTGTTACCCTGGAGACTCCGGGGGAGCAGGTGTTTCCATACTGGCATCTTTGGTTTGGGAGGAATCTTTCTTTATATGTAATTTTAGAATTCAGGTTGTCAGTTGGGAGACAGGTCTGAAAACAGGAAACAACAGTCCTTATCGACAGGAAAGAAAGTCTTTAAGCTTTGGCTTTGTGCTGCAGTCGGTTTGTCAGGTTTGAGCGTCCATGAACAGGAAGAGCTTTCTCTGTTGGCACCTTTAGTCTGGGAGGAGTCTTTGTTTGTATGCAATTTTGGAAGTTGGGCTGGCAGTTGGGAAGCAGGGTTGAAAACAGGAAAAAACAACCCTTATCCACTGGAAAGAAAGCCTGGAAGCTTTGGTTTGGTGGTGTGTCGGAGGACAGAAATTGTGTGAACAATTTCTATCGTATTTCTGAGACCTTTGCCCTTGCATGGGTGGGTGCAAACAGTTAACCACTAACATGGTTGCAGGCCTTGTTCCAAGGTAAAGGAGGAGTTGTTTTGGCAAGAAAATAAGTTTTATGGACACCTGCTGTTATCCAATTAGTGCTGTACACCACAGTATGTTTCCCTTATGTATCCAATGTAACCTGGGGAAGAATCACATGTCTGTGTGTCACAGGCAGCTTATAAGCTGTCTGTCCTCTAATAAAGCGGACAATTTTGTCAATCATATTGATTTGTGTGCATTTCTATCTGACCCCCTCCGCCGTTAGTGGTGCAGTTTGTCAGCCTGGAGACTCCATCAGGAGAAAGAGCTGGTTGTGCTGGCATCTCTTCTGTAGGAGAAATCTTCTTCTATATGCAATTTTAGGAGTCAGGTTGGCAATCTAGGGGCAGGCCTGAACACAGAAAATGACAGCCCTTATCCCCAGGAAAGAAAGCCTGGAAGGTTTGGTTTTATGGTGCATTTGGTTTGTCAGCCTGCTGACACCATGTGGAGCAAGTGCTTTCTCTACTGGCATCTTTGCTCCAAGAGGATTCCCTGTTTATATGCAATTTTGGGTGTTGGGCTGTCAGTTGGGAGGCAGGGTTGAAAAGAGTAATTGACAGCCCTTTTCCGCAGGAAAGAAGACAGCATACTTTGACTTTGTGGTGCAGTTGGTTTTTAAGCCTGCAGACTCTATGGGGAGCAAGAGTTTCGGTGCTGGCATCTTCGGTGTGGGACGAATCTTCGTCTGTGTGCAATTTTGGGAATCGGGTCGGCAGTTGTAAGGCAGGGCTGAAAACAGGAAATGACAGCCCTTATCCCCAGAAAAGAAAGACGGTAAGCTTTGGCTTTGTGGTGCATTTGATTTGTCAACCTGAAGACTCCATGGAGAGCAAGAGCTTTCTGAACTGGTATCAATGGTGTGGGAGGAATCATGGTCCGTATGTAATTTTTGGAGTCAGGCTGGCAGTTGGGAGGCAGATCTGAAAACAGGAAACAAGACCCCTTATCTGCAGGAAAGAAAGCCTGGAAGCTTTGGTTTTGTGTTGCAGTAGGTTTGTCACCCTATCGACTCCCTGGGGAGCAAGAACTGTCTGTGCTAGTATCTGTTCTGTGAGAGGAATCTTCTTCTATATACAATTTTAGGAGTCAGGGTGGTAATCTGGGGACAACCCTGAAAAAAAGGAAACAACAGTCCTTATCCCCAGGAAAGAAAGCCTGGAAGGTTTGGCTTTATGGTGCATTTGGTTTGTCAGCGTTGAGACTCCATAAGGAGCAAGAGCTTTCTCTGCTGGCATCTTTGCTATTGGAGGAGTCCTTGTTTCTATGCAATTTTGGGTGTCGGGATGGCAGTTGTGAGGCAGGGCTGAATACAGTAAATGACAACCCTTTTCCACAGGAAAGGAAGCCAGAAAGCTTTGGCTTTGTGGTGCAGTTGGTTTTTCAGTCTGGAGACTCCATGGGGAGCAAGAGTTTCCGTGCTGGTATCTTTGGTGTGGGAGGAATCTTCGTTCGTATGCAATTTTGGGAGGCGGGCCAGCAGTTGGGAGGCAGGTCTGAAAAGAGGAAAAAACAACCATTATCGCCAGGAAAGAAACGCAGCAAGCTTTGGCATTATGGTGCATATGGTTTGTCAGTCTGGAAACTCAATGGGGAGCAAAAGCTTTCTCTGCTGGCATCTTCAGTGTGGGAAAAATTTTTCTTTATATGCAATTTTAGAAGTCGGACTGTCAGTTGGGATATGAGTCTAAAAACAGGAAACAACAGCCCTTATCGCCAGGAAAGAAAGCCTGGAAGCTTTGTGGTGCAGTTGGTTTGTGAGCCTGGAGACTCCATCGGGAGCAAGAGCTGTCTGTGCTGGCATCTTTGGTGTGGGAGGAATCTTCGTGCATATGCAATTTTAGGAGTCAGACTGGCAGTCTGAGGACAGGGCTGAAAACAGGAAATGACAGCCCATATACCCCAGAAAGAGACCCTGGAAGCTTTGCCTTTGTGGTGCAGTTCGTTTGTCAGCCTGGAGACTCCATGGAGAGCAAGAGGTTTCTGTGCTGGCATCTTTGGTGTGGGAAGAATCTTTGTATGCAAGTTTGGGAGTGAGGTTGGCAGGTGGGAAGCAGGTCTTAGGGCAGAAAACAACAGCCCTTATCACCAGGAAATAAAGCCTGGAATCTTCGGATTTGTACTGTAGTTGGTTTGTCAGCCTGAAGACTCCATGCAGACCAGGAGTTTCCGTACTGGCATTTTTATTGTGGGAAGACTCTTAGTCCGTATAGAACTTTGGGAGTCAGGCTGGCATTGGTGACATGGCTTACAACAGGAAATGACAGCCCTTATCGCCAGGAAAGAAAGCCTGGAAGCTTTGGTTTTGTGGTGCAGTTGGTTTGTCAGCCTGGATACTCCATGGGGAGTAAGAGCTTTCTGTGCTGGCACCTTTGGTGTGGGAGCACTCTTTGTTTATATGCAATTTTGGGAGTCTGGCTGTCAGTTGAGAGGCAGCCCTGAAAACAGGAAACAACAGCCCTTATCCCCAGGAAAGAAAGCCTGGAAGCTTTGGTTTTGTAGTGCAGCAGGTGTGTCCGTGTGGGCACTCCATGGAGAGCAAGTGCTTTCTGTACTGGCATCTTTGTTGTGGGAAACATCTTCATTTGTATGCAATTTTGAGAGTCAGGCTGCTAATTTGGAGGCCGGGCTTAAAACAGGAAATGACTGACCTTATCCCCAGGAAAGAAAGACAGCAAGTTTTGGTTTTGTTCTGCAGTTGGTTAGTCAACCTGGAGACTCCAAGGTGAGCAAGAGCTTTCTATGTTGACTTCTTTGTGTGGGAGGAATCCTCGTTCGTATGCAATTTTGGGAGACGGGCTGGCAGCTGGGAGCCAGTTCTGAAAAGAGGAAACAACAGCCCTTATCCCTAGGAAAGAAGGCCTGGAAGCATTGACTTTGTGGTGCGTTTGGTTTGTCAGTCTGGAGACACCATGGGGGGCAAGAGCTTTTTCTTCTGGCATCTTTGCTGTGGGAGGAATCTTTGTATGCCATTTTGGGAGTCAGTCTGGCAGGTGGGAGGCAGATCTTAAAATAGGAAACCACAGCCCTTATCCCCAGGAAAGAAAGCTTGGAAACTTTGACTTTGTGGTGCAGTTAGTTTTTCAACCTGGGGCGTCCACTAACAGCAAGAGCTTTCTGTGCTGGTGTCTTTGGTGTGGGAGGAATCTTTGTTTGTATGCAATTTTGGTAGTGTGGCTGTGAGATGGGAGGAAGGTCTGAAAACAGGAAACAACAGCCATTATCCCCAGGAAAGAAAACCTGAATGATTTGTCTTTGTGGTGCAGTTGCTTTGTCAGACTGGAGACTCCATGGGGAGCAAGAGTTTCCATGCTGGCAGCTTTGGTGTTGGAAGAATATTGGTCCGTATGCAATTTTGGGAGTCAGGCTGGCAGTTTGGAGGTAATACAGAAAACAGGAAAAAAGAGCTCTTATCCGCAGGAAAGAAAGCCTGGAAGTTTTGACTTTATGCTGCAGTTGGTTTGTCAACCTTTTTCGTCCATGAACTGGAAGAGCTTTCTGTTTTGGCAACTTTAGTCTGGGAGGAATCTTTAGTCTGTGTTGGCATCTTTGGTGTGGGAGGAATATTGTTCCATATGCAATTTTGGAAGTTGGACTGTCAGTTGGGAGGCAGGGCTGAAAGCAGGAAATGACTGCCCTTATCCGCAGGAAAGAAAGCATGGAATCTTTGGCTTTGTGGTGCACTTGGTTTGTTAGCCTGGGGCGTCCATGAACAGCAAGAACTTTCTCTGCTGGCACTTATGGTGTGGAAGGAATCTTTGTTTGTATGCAATTTTAGAATTCGGGCTGTCAGTTGCGAGGCAGGTCTGAAAAAAGTGCAACTTTTCATGCCTACCCCCAGATTGCCAGCCTGACTCTTAAAATTGGATACGGAAGAAGATTCCTCCCACAGAAGAGACACCAGCACAGAGAGCTCTTGCTTCCCATGGAGTCTCCAGGCTGACAAACCAACTACATGACAAAGTCAAAGCTTGCTGCCTTTCTTTCCTGTGAAAAAGGACTGTCAATTCCTGTTTTCAGACCTGCCTCCCAACTCAGAGCTCGACTTCCAAGATTGCATACAAACAAAAATTCCTCCCAGACTAAAACTGCCAACACAGAAAGCTCTTGCTGTTCATGGACACACAAGATTGACAAACCAACTGCAGCACAAAGCCAAAGCTTGCAGACTTTCTTTCCTGCAGATAAGGGCAGCCATTTCCTGTTTTCAGACCTGCATCCCAACTGCCGGCCCGACTCCCAAAACTGCCCACGGAGGAAGATTCCTCTTACACAAAGACACCAGCACAGAAACTCGTGCTCCCCATGGAATTTCCAGGCTGAGAAACCAACTACAACACAAAACCAAAACTTATTGGTTTTCTTTCCTGCAGAAAAGGGCTGTCATTTCCTTTTTTGAGCTCTGCCTCCACCCTGACAGCCCGACTTCCAAAATTGCATATAAACAAAGATTCCTCCCAGTCTAAAGTTGCCAACACAGAAAGCTCTTCCTGTACATTGACGCCCAAGGCTGACAAACCAACTGCACCACAAAGCCAAAGCTTGCAGGCTTTCTTTCCAGTAGAAAAGGGTCATCATTTCCTGTTTTCCGCCTTGCCTATCACCTACCAGCCCGACTTGTAAAATTGCATATAAACAAAGACTCCTCCCACACCGGAGATGCCTGCACAGAAAGCTCTTGCTCCCCATGGAGTCTCCAGACTGACAAACCAACTGCAGCACAAAGCCAAATCTTCCAGGTATTCTTTTCATGGAAATAAGGGCAGTTGTTTCCTGTTTTCAGTTGCCTCCCAACTGCTGGTTCGACTCCCAAAAATGCATATGGACGAAGATTCCTCCCAAACCAAAGGTGTCAGCAAAAAAAACTCTTGCTGTTGATGGACACCAAAGGTTGACAAACCAACGGCAGCACAAAACCAAAGCTTCCAGTCTTTCTTTCCTGGGGATAAGAGCTGTTGTTTCCTGTCTTCAGACCTGCCCCCAGATTGCCAGCCTGACTCCTAAAATTGCACGTAGAAGAAAATTCCTCCCACAGAAGAGACGTCAGCAAAGACAGCTCTTGCTCCCCATGGAGTCTGGCTGGTGACCTGGGGGCTGGACCACAGAGCGGAAACAACAGCTCTTATCCCCAGGAAAGAAAGACTGGAAGCTTTTTTTTTTTTTTTTTTTTTTTTTTTTTTTTTTTTTTTT
>NW_020885105.1:61537-78316 GCF_003945725.1 Corapipo altera
AGTTTCCAGGTTTTCTTTCCTGACGATAAGGGCTGTCATTTACTGTATTTAGCCGTGCCTCCCAACTGCCTCCCAAATCCCAAAATTGCATATAAAGAAAGACTCCTCCCACAGCAAAGATGCAAGCACAGAAAACTCTTCCTCCCCATGGTGTCTCCAGGTTGACAAACCAACTGCACCACAAAGCGAAAGCTTTCTGGCTTTCTTTCCTAGGGATAAGGACTTTCATTTCCTGTTTTCAGCCCTGCCCCCAGATTGCCAGCCTGAGTCCTTAAATTGCATATAGAAGAAGATTCCTCCCACAGAAGAGATGCCAGCACAGAAAGCTCCTACTGTCCATGGAGTCTCCAGGTTGACAAACGAACTGCAGCACAAAGCCTAAGCTTCCAGGCTTTCTTTCCTGGGGATAAGAACTGTTGTTTCCTATTTTCAGCCCTGCCTCCCAACTGACAGCCTGACTTCCAAAATTGCAAACAAAGAAAGATTCCTTCCACACCAAAGGTGCCAGCAAAGAAAGTTCTTGCTGTTCATAGACAACCCAGACTGACAAACCAACTCCAACACAAAACCAAAGCTTCCGGGCTTTATTTCCTGCGGATAAGGGCAGTCATTTCATTTTTCAGACCTGCCTCCCAGATGACAACCCGACTTCCAAAACAGAAAGCTCTTGCTCCTCACAGATGACCAAGGTTGACAACTGCAGCGCAAAGCCAAAGCTTGCAAGTTTTCTTTCCTGCGGATAACGGCTCTTGTTTCCTGTTTTCAGCCTTGCCTCCCAACTGCCAACCTGACTCCCAAAATTACATATGGACGAAGATTCCTCGGACACAAAAGATACCAGTACAGAAAGTTCTTGCTCCCCATGGTGTATCCAGGTTCACAAACCAACTGCACCACAAAGTGAAAGCTTTCTGGCTTTCTTTCCTGGGGATATGGGCAGTCATTTCCTGTTTTCAGACCTGCCTCCAAACTGCCAGCCCGACTCCCAAAATTCCATACAAACAAAGATTCCTCCCACACCAAAGGTGCCAGCAGAGAAAGAAATTGCTCTTCATGGACGCCCCCGGCTAGAAAACCAAGTGAACCACAAAACCAAAGATTGCAGGTTTTATTTCCTGGCAATAAGGGTTTTTGTTTTCTCTTTTCAGACCTGCCTCCCAACTGACAACCCAAATTCTAAAATTGCATATAAAGAATTATTCCTCCCACACTAAAGATGTCAACATGGAAACTCTTGCTCCCTATTGAATATCCAGCGTTACAAACCGGTTGCACCACAAGACCTAAGCTTTGAGGCTTTTTTTTCTGGGGATAAAGGCTGTTGTTTTCAGACCTGCCTCCCAACTGCCCGCACAATACCCAAAATTGCATATAAACAAAGACGCATCCCACAGCAAAGATGCTAGCACAGTCCATGGGGAGTAAGAGCTTTGTGTGGTGGTACCTTTGGTGTGGGAGGACTCTTTGTTTATATGCAATTTTGGGAGATCGGCTGTCAGTTTGAGGCAGGGCTGAAAACAGGAAACAAGAGTCCTTATCCGCAGGAAAGAAAACCTGGAAGTTTTAACTTTGTGGTGCAGCTGGTGTGTCATTGTGGGCACTCCATGGGGAGCAAGAGCTTTCTGTGCTGGAATCTTTGCTGTGGGAGGAATCTTCGTTCGTATGCAGTTTTGAGAGTCGGGCTGGCAGTTTGAAGACGAGTTGAAAATAGGAAATGACAGCCCTTATCCCGAGGAAAAAAAGCCTGGAAGCTTAGGCTTTGTGGTGCCGTTGGTTTGTTAGCCTGGAGACTCAATGGGTAGAAAGAGCTTTCCATGCTGGCATCTTTGTGTGGGAGGAATCTTTGGCTGTATGCAATTTTGGGAGTCAGGCTGGCAAGCTGGGGGCAGGGCTGAGAACAGGAAACAACAGCCCTTATTCCAAAGAAAGAAAGACAGCTTAGTTTTATGGTGCAGTTGATTTGTCAGCCTGGAGACTCCATGGGGAGCAGGAGTTTTCTGTGTTGGCATCTTTGGTGTGGGAAGAGTCTTTGTTTATATGCAATTTTTGGTGTCGGGATGGCAGTTGGGAGACAGGGTTTAAAACAGTAAATGACAGCCCTTTTCAGCACGAAAGAAAGACAGCAAACTTTGTCTTTGTGTTGCAGTTGGTTTGTCAGCCCTGAGACTCCATGGGGAGTAAGAGTTTCCGTGCTGGCATCTTTGGTGTGGGAGGAATCTTGGTCCGTATGCAATTTTGGGAGTCAGGCTGGCAGTTGGGACGTAAGGTAGAAAACAGGAAACAAGAGCTCTAATCTTCAGAAAAGAATGCCTGAAAACTTTGACTTTGTGCTGCAGTTGGTTTGACAGCCTTGTTCGTCCATGAAAAGCAAGAGTTTTCTGTGTTGGCATCTCTGCTGTGGGAGTAATCTTGTTCCATATGCAAATTTTACAGTCAGGTTGGCAGTTGGGAGGCAGGGCTGAAAACAGGAAGCAAGAGCTCTTATCGCCAGGAAAGGAAGCCTGGAAGCTTTGGTTTTGTGGTGTAGTTGGTTTGTCAGCCTGGAGACTCCATGGGGAGCAAATGCTGTCTCTGCTAGCGTCTCTTCTGTGGGAGGAATCTTCTTCTGTACACAATTTTAGGAGTCGGGGTGGCAATCTGGGGGCAGGCCTGAAAACAGGAAACAACAGCCCTTATCCACCGGAAAGAAAGCCTGGAAGCTTTGGCTTTGTGGTGCAGTTGATTTGGAAACCTGGGGTGTCCATGAACAGCAAGAACTTTCTGTGCTGGCAGTTTTGGTGTGGGAGGAATCTTTGTTTTTATGCAACTTTTGGAGTCAGGCTGTCAGTTTGGAGGCAGGTCTGAAAACAGGAAACATCAGCCCTAACCCTAGCGTCTCTTCTGTGAGAGGAATGTTCGTCCATGTGCAATTTTAGGAGTCATGCTAACAATCTGTCGGAATGTCTGTAAACAGGAAATGACAGTCCTTATTCCCAGGAAAGAAACCCAGAAAATTTTGGCTTTCTGGTGCAGTTGGTTTGTCAGTCTGGGGCGTCCATGAACAGCAAGAGCTTTCTCTGCTGGTAACTTTAGTCTGGGAGGAACCTTTGTTTTTATGCAATTTTTGGGAGTCAGTCTGGCATTTGGTGGTCGAAGTACAGGTATGGGGAAACCTGGCAAGTTGACTACATCACGCTCCCAAAACCCGCCAAGGCAAGAGCTACGTACTGACCATGGTAGAAAGAAGTACTGTATGGCTGGAGACATACCCCGTGCCTCATGCCACTGCCCGGAATACCATCCTGGGCCTCGAAAAACAAGTCCTGTGGCGACACGGCACCCCGGAGAGAATTGAGTCTGATAATGGGACCCATTTCAAGAATGGTCTAATAGACACCTGGACCAAAGAGCATGGCATTGAGTGGGTGTATCATAACCCCTAACATGCACCAGCGGCTGGAAAAGTTGAGCGGTGCAACGGACTGCTGAAAACCACCCTGAAGGCACTGTGTGGGGAGACTCTCAGACACTGGGAGCTGCATTTAGCAAAGGTCACCTGGTTGGTCAACACCTGTGGCTCCATCAATCGAGCTGGCCCTGCCCAATCAGAACCTTTGCATACTGTAGATGGAGATAAAGTCCCCGTGCTGCATATGAGAGGAATGTCAGGGAAGACTGTTTGGATTAGTCCCACCTCAAGTAAAGGCAAACCCATCCGAGGGATTGTTTTTGCTCAAGGACCTGGTTTCACCTGGTGGGTAATGCAAAAAGATGGGGAGACACGTTGTGTACCACAAGGGGACCTAATTTTGAGTGAGAATGGTCTGTAATGTTTCATTGTGTATATATATATATAAGTGTATATAGTTTTAAGGAGACATAGTTTTTAAGGGGGTTAATTTGGGCATGACATGGATGGCATAGAATAAGGGGTGGATAATGTCCTAGTTAGAACAGCTGGGACCGATTCATCACTGGATGGGTGTAGCCCAAAACTGTATTCTATAGCCTTCCATGCCATTTTGCAGAAACTGTTGTCAGTAGAGGTCTGTGAGGTGGGGCTATGTTCCTGTCCTCATGCCCTTTTATGGAATTCCCCACTCTGAGGGAAGGACTGATCATCCTTTTATGGAATTCCCCGCTCTGAGGGAGGGACTGAGCATTCCTGCCTGAGTTGGAGAATATATAAACCTGGAGTTTTGGAACATTTCCACCACTCGTAGGATCCAGGGGAGGACTGCAGCTCACCGCTCTCAGCCAGACTGCAGCTCACCACTCTCAGCCTGACTGAGACCACCACCTCAGCTGTACTGAAATCACCACTTTTGACTGGACTGCAGTAGCTCCCCACCAGCAGGTTTTTCCCCTCTCCCTTTGCTTTGGACTAAGGGGGAGGGGCCCAGGGAGCTTCGCTATGTTTGTCCCCCGGGGTGTTGGGTTGTACATTTGGGTTTTGTGGGTTAGGGTCGGTTGCTTGTCTTTGTGGTCGTACAATTTGTATTATTTTATTAAATTGTAATTCTGACTTGTAATCTCTCTTTTGAGTTGTGTTGCTTTCCCCTTCTGGTTAACTTTTAAACCAGTACACAGCCCGAATTCTAAAATTGCATATAAAAAAAGATTCCTCACACACCAAAGATGCCAGCATGGAAACTCTTGCTCCCCATTGAGTATCCAGGGTTACAAACCAACTGCATCACAAAACCAAAGTTTCGAGGCCTTATTTCCTGGGGATAAGGGTTGTTGTTTCCTGTTTTCAGACCTGCCTCCCAACTGCCGGCCCGACTCCCAAAATTCCATACGAAAGAAGATTCCTCCCACACCAAAGATGTCAGCATGGAAACTCTTGCTCCCCATGTAGTCTCCAGGTTGACAAACTAACTACACCACAAAGACAAAAATTGCTGGCTTTCTTTCCTGCGGGAAAAGGTTGTCATATACTGTATGCAGCCCTGCCTCCCAATTGCCATCCGGATACCCAAAATTGCATATAAACAAAGATTCCTCCCACAACTAAGATGCCAGCATGGAAAGCTCTTGTTCCCCATGGAGTCTCCAGGCTGACAAACCAACTACACCACAAAGCCAAAGCTTCCTGGCTTTCTTTCCTGGGGATAAGGCCAGTCATTTCCTGTTTTCAGACCTGCCTCTAAACTGCCACCCCGACTCCCAAAATTGCATACAAACATAGATTCCTCCCACACCAAAGGTGCCAGCAGAAAAAGTTCTTGCTGTTAATGGACGGCCAGGGTTAACAAAGCAAGTGCACCACAAAGCCAAAGCTTCCAGGCTTTCTTTCCTGTGGATAAGGGCTCTTGTTTCCTATTTTCAGCCTTGCCTCCCTACTGCCAACCTGACTCCGAAAATTGCATATGGACTAAAATTCCTCCCACACCAAAGATACGAGCAGAGAAAGCTCTAGCTCCCCATGAAGTCTCCATGCTGACAAGCCAACTGTAATACAATGCAAAACTTTTCTGACTTTCTTTCCTGGGGATAAGGGCTTATGTTTCCTGTTTTCAGACCTTCCTCTCAACTGACAGTCTGACTCCCAAAATTGCACACAAAGATTCCTCCCACACCAAAGGTGCCAGCGCAGAAAGTTCTTACTCTTGATAGACACCCTAGACTTAAAAAACCAACTGCAACACAAAACCAAAACTTCCAGGTTTTCTTTCCTGCGGATAAGAGCTGTTATTTCCTGTTTTCAGACTTACCTCCCATCTGCTGGTCTGACTCCAAGAATTGCATATGGACGAAGATTTCTCCAGCAACAAAGATTCTTACTCCCCATGGAGTTTCCAGCCTGACAAACAAACTGCACCACAAAACCAAAGATTCCAGGCTTTCTTTCCTAACAATAAGGGTTGTTGTTTCCTGTTTTCAGCCCTGCCTGCCAACTGCTAAACCGACTCCCAAAATTGCATATGGACAAAGATTTTTCCCACAGCAAAGATGCCAGCACAGAAAGCTCTTACTCGCGATGGAGTCTCCAGGCTGACAAACCAACTGTACCACAAAGCCAAAGCTTGCAGACTTCCTTTCCTGACAATAAGGGCTGTTGTTTCCTGTTTTCAGACCTGCCTCCCAACTGACAGCCCCATATATAAAATTCCATATAAAGAAAGATTTATAGCAAAAGAAAGATGCCAGAACAGAAAAATCTTGCTGTTCATGGACACCCTAGGCTGACAAACCAACTGCACCACAAAGCAAAAGCTTACTGGCTTTCTTTCCTGCGAATATGAGCAGTCATTTCCTGGTTTGAGCCCTTGGCGCCGAACAAGGGACTAAGTTAAATCTGCAGTCCCCGAAACCTGAACGGGGGGTAAGTTAAATCTGCAGCCCCAGAGGCTAAGTTAAATCTGCAGCCTCAGAGGCTAAGTTAAATCTGGAACCTCAGGGACTAAGTTAAATCTGCAGTCCCAGGGAGCTAAGTTAAATCTGCGCTCCCCGAAACCTGAACAGGAGCTAAGTTAAATCTGCACTCCCCGAAACCTGAACAGGAGCTAAGTTAAATCTGTGCTCCCTGAAGCCACAGTCTGACGCAGTAGCCGGTCGGTCTTGAAGTAGCACAAGAGGCAAAAGAGCTGGACTCCGTGCCCCAGGCGACCTCACAGGAGGGTCCTGGCCGACAACACCGCCGACGTCTTGTAAAGGGCTGCAACAGCGCGCTGAAGATTTATAGGTATGGAAAGACAAGCGGTGCTTTCATTACTCCAGTGCTTTTTAGAAAAGCGGGGAGTTAAGGGTTTAGATTTAAAGAAAGAGTTACCAGGATTGCTTGCAGCGGGGGTTGCTAAAGGTTGTTTTGTGGACCCTAATACAGTTTTTGATGAAGGGGAATGGAGACGTTATGGGGATAAGTTATGGGGGGATTCATTAAATGATGATAAGGTAGCCAAGAAATTAGGTAAGCAGTGGCAGGTTATTATTAACGCTTTACAACAATATAAAGCTGAGCAACAGGCTGCTCGAGCCGCTGCGCAGCGCTTGGGCGATACCAGCAGTTCTCCTGCTGCTGAGTCTCCGTGCCCGCTCCCCCCCTCGACTAATGTTATACATATTCCAACTGAGCCCCAAACGCAGACCTTTATTACTCCCACTGCCCCTTTGCCAGAGTTCCCCAACCCGTCAGATGTCCCGGACCCTCCCGAACCCCAGCAGATCCCATCTGACGGGGCTGATTTACTTCCCTTACCCGATGAGTCAGGTACTGTCGCAACAGAGCGACGGAAGCTGTGGCAAAGTATTGTTGCAGACGCTTTACAAGCGGGGGATAAAGAAGCAGCAGAAACTTTAACCAGTGCCTTTCCTGTGGTTTATGCTCCGGCAGCAGGGGGTGGGATGACAGCAACTATTACTACCCTTGATTGGAAATTGTTGTCGCAATTGCGTTCTACTGTTAATGAGAGTGGAATCCAGGGTGAACCCACCCGGCAAATGTTAAATTATATCTGGGGAGGCAACTTGCTTTTGCCAGGAGATATTAGAAGCATTATGAAGTTAATTCTTTCCCAACATCAGCAAATGTTACATAATGCACATTGGCAAGCATATTGTCAGGAATCTGTAGCTGTTCAAAGACAGGCGGTTGACCCTTTGCACGGGGTTACCATGGATGAATTAATGGGCGTAGGGCAGTATACTAGAACAGAAGCGCAAGCGTTATTGGAACCAGATAAGATCAGGGAATCTATGCACTTAGACCGTCTTGCTCTGGATAAGATCAGAGCTCCCGGGGGAGTTCCGTTGTATATGGGAATCAAGCAAGGAAGGGATGAACCTTTTGGGTCGTTTATAGACAGAGTCGCTAATGCTATTCAGACAGCAGGAGTTCCCGAATATATGCATGGAGCCTTGTTAAAACAATGTGCACTGCAGAACTGTAATTCCACAGCTCGCAGTGTTATTGTCATGCTCCCGGGGAATTGGTCAATTGAAGAGCTGTTAGAGCGAATGACACAAATACCCCAGGGGCCCAATGCTATGTTAGTGGAAGCGATTAAGGAACTGGGTGAAGGTTTAAAGGAGCAAACTAAGGTTACTAGCTCTCAGGTATTAGTTGCACTTGCACCCTTACAACCTTCGGTCGGAACCGTACAACGAAGCAAAACAACGAAACTACGTTGTTTTCGATGCGGAGCTTTCGGCCACGTCCGAAGAGAATGTCAGTCTGGTCCAGTATGGTGTTCACGTTGTCAGTAAAATACACATGCTACCACTGTATGCCAGCGCAGAACGGGAAACGAGAAAGCCAGCGCGAAGGGGCCCCGCGCCAAGACACAAATGACGGCTCCAGACGCTCACAGCTTCCCAGCTCAGACTTCACACTGCATCCCGCCACCAGAGGGAGTCTCGGACTGGATTTGGCAACAGCAATAGACTGTACCCTTATAGATCAACATCCGCAAAGAATACCAACAGGAGTGCATGGACCGGTACTGATTAACGGCAAACCAGTGTGGGCTTTGTTAATAGGTCGGTCCTCGTCCACAATGGTTGGATTAAGTGTTTTAGTGGGACTGATTGATGCTGACTACACTGGAGAAATATCGATTATGGTTAATACATTGTTTCCACCTTTGCATATACCTGCTCAATCTCGCATCGCACAAATGATACCACTTCCTCAAATCACTTCTGAACCATCGGATAAGTCCGAACGAGGAAATCAGGGCTTCGGATCTACTGGTGCATCGGCTCTGCTAACAGTGGATTTAGCCAGACGACCACAAAAAGCTATTCAGCTCCAATGGAACTCTCAAACTGCACATTTAATTGCTCTTTTGGATTCGGGAGCTGACGTTAGTATTGTTGCAGCTCGCAAGTGGCCGACATCGTGGCCCTTAGTGAATTCAGGAGCAACAGTTGCAGGAGTGGGTGGTCTTACTCTGGCAAAAAGATCCCCTCCAATAACTATCATCATAGATGGAGTGACTGTGAACTGTACTGTGTCTGTTCTCCCCCTACCCGATGGAGTGCAAGCACTAATAGGGAGAGACGTTCTTTCTCAGATGGGGATGGTTCTGACTAACGAAACAAGACCCCCTTTAGCATGACGGCCATTGCCTGGACTTTCCCAATCCCTCTGCAATGGAAAACAGAAACACCAGTGTGGGTAGAGCAATGGCCCTTAAAAAGGGAAAGTCTGTTACAAGCACATGCATTAGTGTCAGAACAATTACAGCAGGGACATTTGCGTTTATCAATGAGTCCTTGGAATACTCCTATCTTTGTAATCAAGAAAAAATCTGGAAAGTACAGGCTTCTACATGATCTACGTGCAGTAAATGCCCAGATGCATACTATGGGGGCATTACAACCAGGACTACCGAACCCAGCTATGCTCCCACAGAATTGGTTCCTGTTAATAATTGATCTTAAAGACTGTTTCTTCACTATTGCATTGCATGAGCAAGATCGACAGCGTTTTGCATTCACTGTCCCTGCTATAAACAAAGAGGGACCAGCGCAGCGTTTTGAGTGGACAGTGTTGCCTCAAGGGTTGAAGAATTCTCCCACGCTTTGTCAGCTTTACGTGGATGCTGCATTACAGCCAATTAGAAAATCGTGGCCCTCTACAGTGATATATCACTACATGGATGATTTACTGTTTGCTCAGTCTACTAATTTTACAGAAAATCAAAAACAGCAGTTAGTTAACCAGTTACAGCAACAAGGTTTAGTTATAGCCACTGAGAAAATTCAAGAATCCAGTCCCTGGCATTATTTAGGTTGGCAAATCACAGACTCTGTCATTCGGCCTCAAAAGTTATCTATCAATATAGAGATTGCCACCTTGCACGATGCTCAAAGACTCTTAGGAGATTTACAGTGGCTGCGTCCAGTAGTAGGAATACCCAATGATTGGCTGGAACCCCTCAGACCGCTCTTAAAAGGCACAGACCTTTCAGCAGCAGTAACTGTCACCCCAGAACAGCGGAACATCTTACATCAGATTACAGCCAGCATTGCTAATCATGTTACACATCGACGGATAGAAGGCGTACCTGTCAACCTTACCATTTTGGCAGGAGAGAGAAATTTAATGGGAGCCCTCACGCAGTAAAAAATAAAAACGGAGGACAATCAAAAGCGGTCTGCAACATCAACTAAAGGGCAACAAATTGTATTGGAATGGCTGACAACATCTTTGCAACCATGCAGAACAGTCCAGGAAAAGATTCGGACTTTATCAGAGCTCATTAAAAAAGGCAGAAACTGGATTGTGCAAGCGACCGGGTCAGAACCACATGAGATACAAGTGCCGATAAGACAGGAGGACTTGGATTGGTATTTAGTCCATTCTCCTGAGCTGCAAGGAGCACTACTCGTGTCAGATGCCATCATTAACATCTGTCCTTTGCAGTCACCGACGCTAGCCTGGATGGCTAACCAGGTATGGCTGCAAGTTCCAAAGCGATCTGCAAAACCACTTCAGAATGTAGTCACCGTATTCACTGATGCTGGAAAAAGATCACAGCATGCCGTAGCCACCTGGAGGCACGAAGGGCGATGGCATCAACACTTCCTGGATGCTCACTTAAAGGACTCTTTACAAACATTAGAGCTTGCAGTTGTTGTGTGGGCATTGTCTCACTGGCTAGATCAAGCACTTAATGTGGTTACAGACTCGATGTATGTTGCAGGAGTAGCTAATCGAATTGAAGATGCTAGCATTAGAGAAGTTAAGAACGTCAGACTCATGCAACTCTTACAGCAGCTTCACAAAGCAATTGCTTGCCGGTCAGCCAGATATGCTGTGTTGCACATCAGAAGTCATCAATGGAATATAGGACTGGGAGAAGGAAATGCTAGAGTAGATCGTCTAGTGTCAACAGTAACAGAAGCACCTATATCTCCTTTCCTGAGAGCACATGAGGTTCACGCTGTATATCATCAAAATGCAAAAGGTCTCAGTCACTCATATGGACTGTCAATTGAAGATGCCAGAGCAATAGTGAAAGCATGCCCTATCTGCAGTCAGCAAAATAAAGGAGTAGGCCTCGGAGTGGGAGTTAATCCCAAAGGACTAAAAGCCAATGAATTGTGGAAAATGGATGTCACACATGTTCCTGCTTTTGGTCGATTAAAATACATGCATGTGTCAATTGACACCTACAGTCACTTCATATGGGCTACGCTGCAGCCGGGAGAAAAGGTCCAAGATGTGAAGCGTCATCTGACAGATTGCTTTGCTGTCATGGGAGTCCCTAAAACGTTAAAAACAGATAATGGGCCTGCCTATATTAGCAGGATTCTGGGACAATTCTTGCAGCAGTGGGACATAAAGCATGTCACGGGCATAGCTCATTCGCCTACTGGACAAGCTATAGTGGAGCGAATGAATGGAACAATTAAAATCTACCTTGAAAAATACAAGGACATCAGGGATGCTCGAGAGCGAGTTAGCAAAGCCCTTTTTGTGCTTAATCATTTATGTATTTTTGGAAATGATTCAGTGCCTCCTATCATTAAACATCATCAGAAAGAACAGGTGTCGAAAGGACCATCTATGATGGTTCATTATCGAGACCCCAAAACTGGAATGTGGAAAGGTCCAGCAGAAGTCATCTTTATAGGCCGAGGTTATTTCTGTGTGTCTACTTCTACAGGTACCTTGTGGGTTCCCAGTCACTGGGTCAAACCAGCGGTTGTGGGCCCTGGAGGACGAGTTGAAGAGACATCTACAGTGCCTGCGGCTTCACCTGACCTTGGACCACCACCTCCAACCTCTCCAGCACCTGATTCCCTTGCACCTGCGGACATGGGAGACACTGGAACAGCACCCTGATTGAACTGAGTGACTGCACACCTTTAAACTGCAAGGCCCAGCTGGCACAAACTGCCTAGCCTGTACACAAAGGAACTGTAGAGCCTGGGTGAAACAGTAGAACATCATTTAATTGCATGGAAACGGTGGGAGGTGCTGTATAACAGCACGAAGATACTCGCCCAGTCTCGATCAACTGTTTCTATATATTAGTGTAGCTAAGATGCTAAGAATAAGTTTTCTTCTTTTCATGAGCACGATTGCCGGTGTTAAAACTCTTCACACCATTGATCCTCAGAAAAACATGTGGGTTACTTGGGCAAATCAAACAGGTCAATCGTCCTTTTGTTTGTCTTTAGCATCTGCCTCAGATCCTTTTCGCACTTGTTTGTTTGGCATGCCTTTTAGTTCAGTATATAGGTTGAACTTAGTGTTTACTGGTTGGGTTTCATCATCGTGTGAGAGTGAAACAGTTATTTCTAATGCATCTGCCTGCCTTATAAAGGCTCTCAACACCTCTTTGCCCTGGGATCCCCAAGAGTTAGATTTATTGGGATCACTGTCTGTACGTAACACAAGTGATAATGGAACTCAAACCTGTTTCATGTTAGGATTATTTCAATCTGAGTTAAATGTTTATCAAAGCCATGATTTGTCCAGTTGGACTAATGTCACTTCACATACCCCAGGGTTTAATTACAAGAATGCAGGAGACTATTGTGGTACTAATAATAGTAACAACCAAGGCCTTGGAGCATATGGAGCATATGGAGTTGAAGTAAAGCCTTCCTCTCCGGGCATTTGGGTTAACAACACTGCACGCGCTTTTCCACCAGGCGTGTTTCTTATTTGTGGTGACAGAGCTTGGCCTGGCATACCTGTACGTGCCTTCGGGGGACCCTGTTATATAGGGTCACTTACACTGTTATCCCCATCTTTTTTACAACTTGTTAATTTGACTTCCTCACGCAGGCAAAAAAGGAGCCTAAACCGACTCTCCTCAAACTGTGATGATAAGGTTGAACTATGGGGTAAAACAGCTGCTGGTTTTGGATCCATTATCCCAGGGATAGGCATGGCACAAGCGCTAACATCTGTTCGCAAACTTGCATGCTGGGCTGTGAAGCAATCAAATATAACCACCCGAATAATAGCAGAACTCGCACAAGACGTTAGTAGTTTACGTCATGCTGTATTACAAAATCGAGCTGCTACTGATTTTCTGTTGTTAGCACAAGGTCACGGCTGTAAGGACTTTGATGGTATGTGTTGTTTTAATCTTTCAGACCATAGTAACTCCATACACAAACAACTACAGTGGTTAACAGAACACACAAAGAAAGTGACAGTAGCAACTAGTCCAATAGACTCGTGGTTTCAATCTATTTTTGGTTCTACGTCTGAATGGGTTTTAAGTTTTGTTAAAGAAGGCCTACGATGGTTATTAACAATTGTTGTAATTTTAGTAATAGTTCGTATTGCTTTTTCTTGTATTGTTAAACGTGTAAGTGCTATGACAGAGAAAGTATTGTTGGTCTCAAATAAAAACAGGGGTATTGTAGAGGGTTGGCTAGCAAGACAGGGACATATGGATATAGCTAAAGCTATGGATGAGCTGTTAGAGTATAGAACACAGCCTGTCTAGGCCGTGAGAAGATCTGAGATAAGGAAGTTACAGTACCCTTGTACGTGTTAATTGGCTGGTAAACAGGACACTGTGATTAACAAAACAAAAAGTAACTGAAAGCCACCTGTGTCAACAAAAGAAGGGAGTGAAAGACAGAATTAACATCTAAGTGTCAACAATGTTAGGGAGTAGGGTATGAGGTCAACATTTAAGCAGAACCAATGATGAGCTTAGCTTTTGCAATATGTATGAGCTAATTATAAAGTGTATATTAAGCTATTAGTAGTGATCAATAAACGAAGTTTGCTGATTCTCATATTGAGCGTCTCATTCTTCCCTCTTCACGACAAACCCTGCCTTCCAAAAATGCATACAAACTAAGATTCCTCACAGACTAAAGTTGCCAACTCAGAAAGCTCTTGCTGTTCATGGATGACAAAGGCTGACAAACCAACTGCACCACAAAGCCAAAGCATCCAAGCTTTCTTTCCTGCAGAAAAGGGCTGTTGTTTCCTGTTTTCAGACGTACCTCCCAAATGACAGCCTGAATTCTAAAATTGCATATAAAGAAAGATTCCTCCCACACCAAAGATGCCAGTATGGAAACTCTTACTTACCATGGAGTCTCCAGGTTGACAAACCAACTGTACCACAAAGCCAAAGATTCCAGGTTTTGTGTCCTGCGGAAAAGGGTTGTCATTTCCTGTTTTCAGTCCTGCTTCCCAACTGTCATCCTTACACCCAACATTGCATATAAACAAAGACTCCTCCCAAGGCAAAGATGCCAGCACCCAAAGCTCTTGCTTCCCATGGAGTCTCCAGGCTGACAAACCAACAACACGACAAAGCCAAAGCTTGCTGCCTTTCTTTCATGGGGATAAGGGCAGTCATTTCCTGTTTTCAGCCCTGCTTTCAGACTCTCAGCCCGACTCCCAAAACTGCATGCAAACAAAGATTTCTCCCACACCAAAGGTGCCAGCAGAGTCAGCTCTTGCTGTTCATAAAGGTCCCAGGCTGACAAACAAACTGCACCACAAACTCAAAGATTCCAGGCTTTCTTTCCTGGCGATACGGGCTGTTGTTTCCTGTTTTCAGACCTGCCTCCCAAGTGACAGTCCGAATTCTAAAATTGCATATAAAGAAAGATTCCTCCCACACCAAAGATGCAAGCATGGAAACTCTTGCTCCCCATTGAGTATCCAGGGTTACAAACAAACTGCACCACAAAACCTAAACTTGCAGACTTTCTTTCCTGGGGATAAGGGTTGTTGTTTCCTGTTTTCAGACCTGCCTCCCAGCTGCCGGTCAGACTTCAAAAAAATTGCATACGGACAAAGATTCCTCCCACACCAAAGATGCCAGTATGGAAACTCTTGCTCCCCATGTAGTCTCCAGGTTGACAAACTAACTACACCTCAAAGACAAAGAATACTGGCTTTCTTTCCCATGGAAGAAGGCTGTCATTTACTGTTTTCAGCCCTGCCTCCCTCCCAACTGCCATCCCGAAAACCAAAATTGCATATAAACCAATCACTTCACAACAAAGATGTCAGCACAGAAAGCTCTTGCTCCTGATGGAGTCTCAAGGATGACAAAGCAAGTGCAACACAAAGCCAAAGCATCCAGGTTTTCTTTCCTGGCGATAAGGGCTGCAATTTCCTGTTTTCAGCCCTGCCTCCCAACTGACAGCACGACTCCCAAAACTGCATACAAACAAACATTCCTCCCAGAGCAAAGATACCAGCAGAGAAAATTCTTGCTGTTCCTGGAGTCTCCAGTCTGACAAACCAACTGCTTCACAAAGCCAAAGCTCCAGGCTTTCTTTCCCGGAAATAAGGGCTGTTCATTCCTCTTTTCAGTCCTGCCTCCCAACTGCCAGCCCGACTCCCAAAGTTGCATATGGACGAAGATTCCTCCCCCAACAAAGATGCAAGCATGGAAACTCCTGCTCCCCATGGAGTCTCCTGGTTGACAAACCAACTGCATCACAAAGCCAAAGCTTTCTCACTTTCTTTCTTGGTGATAAGGGTTGTCATTTCCTGTTTTCAACCCTGCCGCCCAACTGTCAGCCCAACTCCAAAAATGGCATATAAACAAAGACTCATCCCACAGCAAAGATGCCAGCACAGAAAGCTCTTGCTCCCCACGGAATCTCCAGACTGAAAAACGAACTGCACCACAAAGCCAAATCTTCCAGGTTTTCCTTCCTGAGGATATGGGCTTTTGTTTCCTATTTTAAGAAATACCTCCCAACTACCAGATTGACTCCCAAAACTGCACACAAAAAAAGATTCCGACACCAACAAAGGTGATAGCAGACAAAGCTCTTGCTCCTCGTGGAGTCTCCAGACTGACAAAACAAATGGACCATAAAAGCAAAGTTTCCAGGCATTCTTTCCTAGCGATAAGGGTTGTTGTTTCCTGTTTTAAGCCCTCCCTCCCAACTTCCAGACCGACTCCCAAAATTGCAGACAAAAAAAGATTCCTCCCACACCAAAGATACCACCACAGAAAGTTCTTTCTCCCCATGGAATCCCCAAGTTTACAAACTAACTGCACCAGAAATTCAAAATTTGCTGGTTTTCTTTCCCACAGAAAAAGGCTTTAATTTCCTTTTTTCAGACCTGTCTCCCAACTTCCAGCCTGACACCCAAAATTGCATATAAACAAAGACTCCTCTCACAAGAAAGATGGCATCAGAGAAAGCTCTTGCTGCCCATGGTGTCTCCAGGTTGACAAACCAACTGCACCACAAAGTCAAAGCTTCCAGGTTTTCTTTCCTGCGTATAAGGGCTGTTGTTTCCTGTTTTCAGACCTGCCTCCCAACTGCCGGTCCGACTCCCAAATATGCATATAAACAAAGATTCCTCAAACACCAAAGATGCTAGGACTGAAAGCTCTTGCTACCAATGGAGTTTAGAGGCTCTTACTTCCCATGGAGTCTCAAGGCTTACAAACAAACTACACCACTGTCGCAGTTTGAATGAAACTGGACTGTTTGCTAAAGAGGATGAGTTATGAGATAGACCAAACTCCTCTCTCTCTGCAATTGTAACGTCAAATTAAGGGGCTTTACTCGAGGAAAATGTGGAAAAAACAGAAGAAATAACAACCCTTTATTAAAAAGATATATATATGTTGGCAAAAACAGTAACAAGAAACAACAATAATAACAAGAAGTCTAAATGAATACCCTCCTGTCCCTTAGCACAGTCCCAATTGTGGTCTGCAGGGGGTGTTGTGGGATCGCTGGAAGGTGCAGGACCTGCAGTACCTGATTGTGGTCTGCAGGGGGCGCTGTGGGATCGCTGGAAGGTGTAGGGCCTGCAGTACCTGGTTGTGGTCGGCAGGGGGCGCTGTGGGATCGCTGGAAGGTGCAGGGCCTGCAGTACCTGGT
>NW_020885105.1:78326-89259 GCF_003945725.1 Corapipo altera
GGGGCGCTGTGGGATCGCTGGAAGGTGCAGGGCCTGCAGTACCTGGTCGTGGTCGGCAGGGGGCGCTGTGGGCTCCAGCAGTCACCCCGCAGAGAGAGGGACTGGAGGGAGCGGTCCAGGGTCGCGCGGGGAAGCCGAGGAGGAGATGGGGGGGAACCTCGCCTCCGTGGGGACGAAAAGGAAGGCAGGCAGTACACTCCCACGGGAACTCACCGCTGTCCCAGGTGGCAGGGACTCACTGCAGTCTCAGACGATGGCGTCTCAGCAAAGAAACTCCTCCTCCTCTCCCGCGGGCAAGTAAGCTCCCCGTTGAGGCACAGCAGCTCCCGGGAAGCAGGGTATCCAGGCAGGTTGAAGCCAGCAGGACCAGAAATCCAGTTGGGCTGGGCAGTGAGATCACTTCTCGGAGACTCCTCTGCTGGGCTCTGGATGGGTCCAGCAGGGACAGGAAAACCTTCCTGTTCCTCTCTGCACACCCGGGAGTCAAGCAACCCCACCTCCCCCTTGCCTCTGACTCCAAACCAGCCCACCTGGCCCCGGCCCTCCGGCCCACTCAACGTAGCTAAATCGCCCATAAAACAGGTCAGCCAGTTCTTTTGTAAGGCTAATGCCAGCTCCTTTGTGAGGCTAATCAATTCTCTTCCCCCCTCAACCTCTGTTTTCTCTTACAGGAAAAGCAGGGGAAGGGAAAATTCCTCTATCAAATTTATAACCCATAACAACCACAAAGCCAAAACTTGCTGTCTTTCTTTCCTGGGGATAAGGTCAGTCATTTCCTATTTTCAGACCAGCCTCCCCACTGCCAGTTCAACTCCAAAAGTTGCATACAAAGATTCCTCCCACACCAAAGGTGCCAGTAGAGAACTTTCTTGCTGTTCATGGACGCCCAAGGCTAACAAACCAAGTGAACCATAAAGCCAAAACTTGCAGGCTTTCTTTCCTGCGGATAAGGGCTCTTGTTTCCTGTTTTCAGCCTTGCCTCAAAACTGCCAGTCTGACTCCCAAAATTGCATACGGACCAAGATTCCTCCCACACCAAGGATGCCAGTACAGAAACAGGAAAAAACAGCTCTTATCACCACGAAAGACAGTCTGGAAATTTTGGCTTTGTGCTGCAGTTTTTTTGTCAGCCTGGAGACTGCATCGGGAGCAAGAGTTTTCTGTGCTGGCATCTCTTCTGTGGGAGGAATCTTCATCCATATGCAATTTTAGGAGTTGGACTCACAATCTGAGGGCAGGTCTGAAAACAGGAAATGACAGCCCTTATCTCCAGGAAAGAAAGCCAGAAAGATTTGACTTTGAGATGCAGTTGATTTGTCAGCCTGGAGGCTCCATTGTCATAAAGAGTTTTCTGTGCTTGTATCTTTGGTGTGGGAGGAATCTTGGCCCGTATGCAATTTTGGGAGTCAGGTTGGCAGTTGGGAGGCAGGTCTGAAAAAAGGAAACAAGAACCCTTACACGCAGGAAAGAAAGACTTGAAGCTTTGGCTTTGTGGTTCACCTGTTCATTTAGCCTTAGGCGTCCATGTACAGCAGGAGCTTTCTCCGCTGGCACCTCTGGTGTTGGAGGAATCTTTGTTTGTATGCAATTTTGGGAGTTGGGCTGGCAGTTTTGAGGCAGGTCTGAAAAGAGGAAATGACTGGTCTTATCCCCAGGAAAGAAAGCCAGCAAGGTTTGACTTTCTGGTGGAGTTTGTTTGTCAGCATGGACACTCCATGGGAAGCAAGAGTTTTCTGTGATGGCATCTTTGCTGTGGGAGGAGTCTTTGTTTATATGCAATTTTCGGTGTCGGGATGGCAGTTGGGAGGCAGGATTGAAAACACTAAATGACAGTCCTTTTCAACAGGACAGAAACCTAGCAAGCTTTGGCTTTGTGGTGCAGTTGGTTTGTCAGCCTGGAAACTGCATGGTTAGCAAGAGCTTTCTGTGTTGGTGTCTTTGGTGTGGGAGGAATCTTTGTGCGTGTGGAATTTTGAGAGTCGGGCCGGCAGTTGGGAGTAAGGTCTGAAAACAGGAAACAACAACCCTTATCTGCAGGAAAAAAAGTCTGGAATCTTTGGTTTTGTGGTGCAGTTCGTTTGTCAGCCTGGGGCGTCTATGAACAGCAAGAGTTTTCTCCGCTGGCATCTTTGGTGTGGGAGGAATCTTTGTTTGTATGCAATTTTAGAAGTCGGGGTGGCAGTTGGGAGGTAGGGCTGAAAACAAGAAAATGGCAAGCCTTATCGTCAGGAAAGAAAGGCATAAAGCTTTGGATTTGTGGTGCAGTTAGTTTATGAGCCTGGGGCATCCAGGCGGAGCAAGAGTTTTTTGGGCTGGCACCTTTGTTGTGGGAGGAATCTTTGTTTGTATGTAATTTTGGTAGTTGGGCTGGCATGTGGGAGGCAAGTCTGAAAACAGGAAACAAGAGCCCTTATCCGCAGGAAAGAAAGCCTGGAAGCTTTGACTTTGTGGTCCAGTTGGTTTCCCAGTCTGGGGCGTCTATCAGCAGCTAGAGTTTTTTGTGCTGGCATCTTTGCTGTGGGAGGAATGTTTGTATGCAATTTTGGGAGTCGCTCTGGTAGCCGGGAGGCAGGTCTCAAAACAGGAAACAACAGTCTTTATCCACAGGAAAGAAAAACAGTAAACTTTGGCTTTGTGGTGCAGTTGGTTTGTCAGCCTGGAGACTCCATGGGGATCAAGAACTTTCTGGTTGGCATCTTTATTGTGGGAGATATTTGTATGCAGTTTTGGGAGTTGAGCTGTGAGTTGGGAGGCAGGTCTTAAAACTGGAAACAATGACCTTTATTGCCAGGAAAGCAAGCCTGGAAGTTTTGGTTTTGTGCTGCAGTTGTTTTGTTAGTCTGAAGACTCCATTGGGAGCAAGAGTTTTCGTGTTGGCATCTTTGTTGGGGGATGAATCTTCGTCCGTATGGAATTTTGGGAGTCGGGCCGGCAGTTGGGAGGTACGTCTGAAAACAGGAAATAACTGTCCTTATCCCCAGGAAAGAAAGTTAAAAAGTTTTAGTTTTCTGGTGCAATTTTCAGACCTCCCTCCAAACAGTCAGCCCAACTCCAAAAACTTCATATAAAGAAAGATTCCTCCCACACCAAAGATGCCAGCATGGAAACTCTAGCTCCGCATGGAGTCTCCAGGTTGACAAATCAACTGCACCACAAATCCTAAGCGTGCAGGCTTTCCTTCCTGGGGATAAGAGCTGATGTTTCCTGTTATCAGACCTGCCTCCCAACTGGCAGACTGATTCCCAAAACTGTATTTACACAAAGATTCCTCCCACACTAAATTTGCCAGTAAAGAAAGTTCTTGCTGTTCATGGACTTCCCAGGCTGACAAACCAACTGGACCACAAAGTCAAAGTTTGCAGTCTTTTTTTCCTGGGGATAAGGGCTCTTTTTTCCTGTTTTCAGGTCTGCCTCCCAACTGCAAGAACGACTCCCAAAATTGCATACGAACGAAGATTTCTCCCACTCCAAAGATGCCAGCACGGAACGCTCTTGCTCCCCATGGAGTCTCCAGTCTGACAAACCAACTAAACCACAAAGCCAAAGCTTTCTGGTCTTCTTTCCTGGCGATAAGAGCTGTTGTATCCTATTTTCAGACCTGCCTCCCAACTGTCAGACCGACTCCCAAAATTCCTCCCAGACTAAAGTTGCCAGCACAGGAAGCTCTTGTTGTTCATGGATACACAGTCTGACAAACCAACTGCAGCAAAAAGCGAAAGTTTGCAGGCTTTCTTTCCTGGCGACAAGGGCTGCTGCTTCCTGTTTTCAGACCTGCCTCCCAACTGCCGGCCTGACTCCCAAAATTGTATATGGACGAAGATTCCTCCCACACCAAAGATGGTAGCAGGGAAACTCTTGCTTCCCATGGAGTCTCCAGGTTCACAAACCAACTGCACCACAAAGTCAAAGACTCCAGGCTTTCTTTCCTGGTGATAAGGGTTGCAGCCCTGCAATCTCACTGACAGCCCAACACCCAAAATTGTGTATAAACAAAGACTCCTCCCACAGCAAAGATACCAGCAGAGAAAGCTCTTGCTCGCCATGGAGACTCCAAGTTGAAAAATCAAGATTCCGCCCACACTAAATTTGTCAGCAAAGAAAGTTCTTGCTGTTCATGGACTTCCCAGGTTGACAAACCAACTGGACCACAAAGTCAAAGTTTGCAGTCTTTCTTTCCTGAGGATAAGGGCTATTCTTTCCTGTGTTCAGCCCTGCCTCCCAACTGCCAGCCTGACTCCCAAAATTGCATATAAACAAAGATTCCTCCCACAAGAAAGATGCCAGCACAGTCAGCTCTTGCTCCCGATGGAGTCTCCAGGCTTACAAACCAACTGCAGAACAAAGTCAAAGCTTCCAGGCTTGCTTTCTTTCGTGGCGATAAGGGCTCTTGTTTCCTGTTATCAGACGTGCCTCCAAACTGACAGCGCGAATTCTAAAATTGCATATAAAGAAAGATTCCTCCCACAGCAAAGGTGGCAGCATGGAAACTCTTACTCCCCATGGAGTCTCCACGGTTACAAACCAACTGCACCACAAAGCCAAAGCTTTCTGGCTTGTAGGCTTCCTTTCCTGGGGATAAGGGTTGATGTTTCCTGTTTTCAGACCTGCCTCCCAAATGACAGCCTGACTCCCAAAGTTGCATACAAACAAAGATTCCTCCCACACCAAAGGTGCCAGACCAGAAAGTTCTTGCTGTTCATGGACACCCCAGGCTTCAAACCAAGTGCACAATAAAGCCAAAGCTTCCAGGCTTTCTTTCCTGAGGATAAGGGATGATGTTTCCTGTTTTCAGATCTGTCTCTCAACTGCCAGACCGACTCCCAAAATTTCATATAAACAAAGATTCCTCCCAGACTAAAGTTGCCAACAGAGAAAGTTCTTGGTCTTCATGGATGCCCAAGGCTGAGAAATGAACTGCACAACAAAGCCAAAGCTTGCAGGTTTTTTTTCCTGGCGATAAGGCTTGTTGTTTTCTGTTTTCAGTCCTGCCTCCGAACTGACAGCCCAACTCCCAAAATTGCATACAAAAAAAAGATTCCTCCCACACCAAAGATTCCAGCACGGCAAGTCTTGCTCCCAATGGAATCTCCAGGTTGACAAACCGAATGCACCACAAAACCAAATCGTACTGTCTTTCTTTCCTGCGGATAAGGGCTATTCTTTCCTTTTTTTTAGCTTTGTCTCGCAACTGCCAGACCAACTCCGAAAACTGCATATAAAAAAGCTTCCTCCCACACCGAAGATACCAGCACAGAAAGCTCTTGCTCACCATGGAGTCTCCACACTGACAAACCATCTGCACCACAATGCCAAAGATTCCAGGTTGTCTTTCCTGGTGATAGGAGTTGTTGTTTCCTGTTTTCAGACTTGCCTCCGAACTGACAGAGCGAATTCTAAAATTGCATATAAAGAAAGATTCCTCCCACACCAAAGGTGGTAGCATGAAAACTCTTGCTCCCCATGGAATCTCCACGGTTACAAACCAACTGCACCACAAAGTCTAAGCTTGTAGGCTTTCTTTCCTGGGGAAAAGGGCTGTTGTTTCCTGTTTTCAGACTTACCACCCAACTGCCAGCCCGACTCCCAAAATTCCATACAGATGAAGATTCCTCTCACACCAAAGATGCCAGCATGGAAACTCTTGTTCCCCACGGAGGCTTCAGACTGAGAAACTAACTGCACCACAAAGTCAAAACTTTCAGGTTTTCTGTCCTGGCGCTAAGGGCTATTGTTTCCTGTTTTCAGACCTGCCTCCCAACTGACAGCGCGACACCCAAAATTGTATATAAACAAAGACTCCTCGCACAGCAAAGATGGCAGCATGGAAAGCTCTTGCTCTCCATGGAGTCTCCAGGTTGACAAGAAACATCACCACAAAGCCAAAGTTTGCTGGCTTTCTTTCCTGGCGATGTTTCCTGTTTTCAGACCTGCCTCCAAACTGACAGCCTGACTCCAAAAGTTGCATACAAACAAAGATTCCTACCACACCAAAGGTGCCAGCACAGAAAGTTCTTGCTGTTCATGGACGTCCCAGGCTTCCAAATCAACTGCACCACAAAGCGAAAGCTTCCAGTCTTTCTTTTCTGTGGATAAGGCCAGTTGTTTCCTGTTTTCAGGCCTGTCCCCAGATTGTCCGCCTGACTCATATTGCATACAGAAGAAGATTCCTTTCACAGAAGAGACCCCAGCACAGAGAGTTCTTGTACCCCATGGAGTCTCCAGGCTGACAAACCAACTGCACCACAAAGGCAAATCTTCCAGCCTTTCTTTCCTGGTGATAAGGGCTGTTGTTTTCTGTTTTCAGACCTGGCTCCCAACTGAAAGCCCGACTTCTAAAATTCCATTTAAAGAAAGATTTATCCCAAAGAAAGATGCCAGCACAGAAAGCTCTTGCTGTTCATGGACACCCCAGGCTGACAAAAAAAATACACCACAAAGCCAATGCTTCCTGGTTTTCTTTCCTGCGGATAAGGGCTGTTGATTCCTGTTTCTAGCCTTGCCTGCCAACTGTCGGGTCGTCTAAAAAATTGCATACAGATGAAGATTCCTCCAACACCAAAGATACCAGCATGTAAACTCTTGTTCCCCATGTAGTCTCCAGGCTGACAAACCAACTACACCAAAAAGACAAAAATTGCTGGCTTTCTTTCCTGCAAAAAAATGCTGTCATATAATGTTTTCAACCCTGCCTCCCAACTGCCATCCTGACACCCAAAATTGCATATATGCAAAGACTCCTCCCACAACAAAGATGTCACATGGAAATTCTTGCTCCCCATGTAGTCTCCAGACTGACAAACCAATTGCACCACAAAGTCTAAGCTTCCAGGCTTTCTTTCCTGGAGATAAGGGCTGTTGTTTCCTGTTTTCAGCCCTGCTTCCCAACTGCCAGCCTGACTCCCAAAATTGCATATGGACGAAAATTCCTCTCACACCAAAGATACCGGCACAGAAACTCTTGCTCCCCATGCAGTCTCCAGGCTGACAAACAAACTGCATTTCAAAGCAAAAGATTCCAGGCTTTCTTTCCTGGCGATAAGGGATGTTCTTTCCTGTTTTCAGCCCTGCCTCCCAAATGATAGACCGACTCCAAAAATTGTAGAAAAACAAAGATTTTTTTCCAGACTTAAGTTTCCAGCAGAGAAAGCTTATGCTGTTTATGGATGATCCAGGCTGAAAAACCAACTGCACCAAAAAGTCAAAGCTTCCAGGCTTTCTTTCCTGGCGATAAGGGTTCTTGTTTCCTGTTTTCAGGCCTGCCTCCCAACTACCAGATGGACTCCAAAAACTACACAAAAAAAGATTCCTGCCACACCAAAGATACCAGCACAGAAAACTCCTCCTCCCCATGGAGTCCCCAAGCTTACAAACCAACTGCACCACAAACTCAAAATTTGTTGGCTTTCCCTCCTGCAGAAAAAGGCTGTCATTTCGTGTTTTCAGACCTGTCTCCGAACTGCCAGCCCGACACCGAAATTTGCATATAAACAAAGACTCTTCTTACAGCAAGGATGCCAGCAGAGAAAGCTCTTGCTCCCCATGGTGTCTCCTGGTTGACAAACCAACTGCACCACAAAGTTAAAACTTCCAGGCTTTCTTTCCAGCGTATAGAGGCAGTCATTTCATTTTTCAGGCCTGCCTCCAAATTGCCAGCCTAACTCCCAAAATTACATACAGACCAAGATTCCTCTCACACCAAAGATGCCAGCACAGAAAGTTCTTGCTCCCCATGCAGTCTCCAGGCTGACAAACCAACTGCATCACAAAGTCAAATTTTGCTGGCTTTGTTTCCCGGAGATAAGGGTTGTTGTTTCCTCTTTTCAGACCTGCCTCCCAATGCACAGCCCGACTCCCAAAATTGCATATAAAGATTTCTCCTCCACCAAAGGTGTTAGAACAGAAAGCTCTTGTAGCTCATGGATGCCCCAAGCAGACAAATTGCAGCACAAAGCTAAAACTTCCAATCTTTCTTTCTTGGTGATAAGGACTGTCATTTCCTGTTTTTAGACTTCCTCCCTACTGACGCCCGAACACAAAAATTGCATACAGACGGAGATTCCTCCAGTACGAAAGACGCGAGCACAGTAAGCTCTTGCTCCCCATGGAGTCTCCAAGCTGAAAAACCAACTGCACCACAAAGCCAAAGATTCCAGGTTTTCTTTCCTGGGGATAAGGGTTGTCACTTCTGTTTTCAGACTGCCCTGCCAGCTGTCAGAATGACTCCTAAAATTGCATACGGACGAAGGTTCCTCCCACACCAAAGATGCCAGCACGGAAACTCTTGCTCCCCATGGAGTCTCCAGGCTGACAAACCAACTGCACCAAGAAAGTAAAGTTTCCAAGGTTTCTTTCCTGGGGATAAGGGCTATCGTTTCCTGTTTTTAGACCTACCTCTCAACTGCCAGATCGACTCTCAAAATTACAAACAAACAAAGATTCCTCCCAGACTAAAGTTGCGAGTACAGAAAGCTCTTTCTGTCCATGGAATCCACAGGTTAACAAACCAAATGTACCACAAAACCAAAGCTTCCAGACATTCTTTCTGGCATAAAAGGGTTGGGTTTTTTTGCTGTTTTCACACCTGTCTCCAAACTACGAGACCAGCTCCCAAATTCTAATACAAACAAAGATTCCTCCCACAAGAATGTTACCAGAAGAGAATGTTCTTGCTGTTCATGGACAACCCAGGCTGAGAAACAAACTGCACCACAAAGCCCAAGTTTCCAAGGTTTCTTTTCTGGGGATAAGGGCTGTCATTTCCTGTTTTCAGACCTGCCTCCCAACTGACAGCCCGACGCCCAAAATTGCATATAAACAAAGATTCTGCCTCCACCAAACAAGTCAGTACAGAAAGCTCTTGCTCCACATGGAGTCCTCAGGCTGACAAACTAACTAAACCACTAAACCAAAGCTTCCAGGTTTTCTTTCCTGGCAATAAGGGCTGTTGTTTCCTGTTTTCAGACCTGCCTCCAAACTGACAGCCCCACTCGCATAATTGCATACGGATGAAGATTCCTCCCACACCAAAGATGCCAGCACGGAAAATCTTGCTCCCCATGGAGTCTCCAGGCTGACAAAGCAACTACACCACAAAGTCAAAGCTTTCTGGATTTTTTTTCATGGGGATAAGGGTTGTTGTTTTCTGTTTTCAGCCATGCCTCCAGATTGCCAGTCTGACTCCTAAAATTGCATATGGAAGAATATTCCTGCCACAGAAGAGACGCCAGCACAGACAGGTCTTGCTGCCCATGGAGTCTCCAGGTTGACAAACCACCTGCACCAGAAAGTCCAAACTTCCAGGTTTGCTTTTTTGGTGATAGGGGCTGTTGTTTCCTGTTTTCAGCCCTGCCTCCCAACGCAGAACCCAACTCCAAAAATTGCATACAAACAAAGATTCCTCCCAGACTAAAGTTGTCAACAAAGAAAGTTCTTGCTGTTCATGAACAGCCAAGACTGACAAACAAACTGCAGCACAAAGTCAAAGCTATCTGGTTTTCTTTCCTGGCGATAAGGGTTGTTGTTTCCTGTTTTCAGATCTGCCTCCCGACTGCCGGCCCGACTCCCAAAATTGCATACGGATGAAGATTCCTCCCACAGCAAAGATGCCAGCACAGAAAACTCTTTATCCACATGGAGTCTCCAGGTTGACAAACCAACTGTACCACAAAGCCAAAGCTTCCAGGCTTTCTTTCCTGAGGATAAGGGTTGTTGTTTCCTGTTTTCAGCCCTACCTGCCAGCTGACAGCCCGATTCCCAAAATTACATACAAACAAAGATTCCTCCCACACCAAAGGTGATAGCAGAGAAAGTTCTTGCTCCCCATGGAGTCCCAAGTTTGACAAACAAACCACACCAAAATTGCATAGAAACAAAGATTCATCCAAGACTAAAGCTGCCAGCAGAGGAACCTCTGGCTGCCCATGGAGTCCCCAGGCTGCCAAACCAACTGCACCACAAAACCAAAGCTTCCAGGCTTTCTTTCCTGAGGATAAGGACTGTTGTTTCCTGTTATCAGACCTCCTTCCCAATGGCCAGACCAACTGCCAAAATTGAATATAAACAAAGACTCCTCCCACAGCAAAGAAACCAGCACAGAAAGCTCTTACTTCCAATAGAGTGCCCAGAATGACACACCAGCTGCACCACAAATCCAAAGCTTTATGGCTTTCTCTCCTGGGGATAAGGGCAGTCATTTCCTCTTTTCAGACCTGCCTCCCAACTGACAGACCAACTCCCAAAATTACATATAAACAAAGATTCCTCCCAGACTAAAGTTGCCAGCACAGAAAGTTCTTGCTGCACATTGAGTCCCCAGGCTGACAAACCAACTGTACCACAAAGACAAAATTTCCAAGGTTTCTTTCCTGGCGATAAGGGCTGTCATCTTGTGTTTTCAACCCTGTCTCCCAACTGCCAGACCGATTCCCAAAACTACATGTAAATAAAGGCTCGGCAGCACTTGTCCAAGATGATCAAGGACAGCTACGGCATGGATGTGCTGCTGATGGCCCGGTAGACGATCTTATGACCATAGTGACTGAATTTCACCTTAAGGAGCTTTCTACGTCTCCTCTGCGCGGTGCCGTGCCTATGTACCCGGCGCCGGGTGTCTGCGGGCTGGCGCCGTGTCCGGCTTCGGCGCCGCCGGGTTCATCTGTGCCCGTGCGGGCAGCGGCACCCGTGCTGCAGCCCCGGTGGCAGCGGTCGCGGCCCTGGATGCCAGCAGAGTGGTCGCAGCTGTGGGCCCCGGCCCCGGCCCGGAGCGGTACGCCCACGCATGCGCCGGCAGCGGCCCTCGGTAACGGCGGACGGTCGGGGGGGTTTGTTTTCACCCGCGCTGCCGACAGCCATGGTCCCGAGCGGTGTTGCGGAGGGGTAGCGGGCTGGCAGCGGCGGCCGCGGTGTCAGGCGGTGCAGTGGGGGGGCTGTCTGT